>NC_056733.1:58183739-58436239 GCF_019279795.1 Protopterus annectens
AGGACGAAACAGAAAACTTGCTGTCAGTCTGGTGCTGGGAAGTTCGTAATTTATATCTTCAAATCCCCTCTGCTCTTTCCTACAGCAAAGCAGCGCACATCATTATAATGGCATCTCTACTGCAGTTAGTGGTCTTGTATCGAATGTGATTTGTGTTGTCCCCTTTAGATAAACACTGACTTTTTAAAGTTGATTTTAATGCTTTGGTCCATTAAGTTTGTCATCTGGCCTGTAGAAAGTATAATGTGTGTGATATGATCCCATTAGAAAGACTTTCATGAGGCCCACTTGCTTGTGATTGTGCTACAGTTATGACTGAGATTTATCTGATGCGCCAAACTTCATCCCACTGACATGGACAGCTAGCTGATCTCTGGCTACTGCTGTCTGTGATTAGTAAGGAGAAACTCATCCTCTTTCCAAAGTTGTTTTTTCAGGTTTTAGGAATTCTTTGCTACCTTATGAATTGTTTGTCTTCAAAGTTCAGCTTCAAATGAGAGAACACTATGACTGCATTCACTTCTTCTCCATTAATTTCACCCATTATAAACAATGAGCCTTCAGAGATGCTTGCAAGTTTGTGATTACTTTTGTATGTAGTACAACTTGCTCCTTAAAATGGTGTTGTTGCAGTTCTGTGTGTCATTCCAAGAGGCATATAGCCTCATCTTCTGTCATCAAAAGGGTTCTTTAGCCGTTTGTCTCTACCTGTGATGGTGAAGACTTCATTATCATGACTGTTGTTTTGGAAACTTCAGTACTTTTCTTTCCATTGCCCTTTCAATGTATGCAGATGGTCTTCTTGGACCACCCCTTTCATGACCTTCTGTGATGTATGCAGGGGTGTGCCCCCACTTAACCAACCTTTCTACAACCTTCTTGTCTGGTATGCATAACATTTGAGTGAGTAATCCTTACAGCCAGTAAAATCTCTGGTGCCATTAAAGCCGATAGGTTTGTCTTTGTTATACTACCTTTTTTCTTTCTTTCTTTCTTTCAATGTCTTTGGGTTTCACACTGTGCTGTGAGCTGTATCATCAACCCATTTCTCTTCTCCAGTCCCCTTCATGTAGTCCTTCCCAATGGAACAAGGCAAAGACAGCAGATAGCAGTGGGCTTCTCTTTTAATTTTCTTAGGAGAGTCTTTGTAGAGCATCAAATTGCAATAAACTGTGATGCATTTTTCCTCTTGTGATGTCAGAGTGATTGTATGTGGGGTTTGCTGTTTATTTGAAAGTGGCCATTATGACTGCTGTTTTTTCAACATTGTTATTTTCAGTGAGAGCTATCCAAGGCATTATTCTTGCCATAGTAAAAGGTGAAAGCCTTTCACTTACAGCAGATACTCATTGCTTGAATTTATATGGAAATTACCATTTCACTTGTTTAGCATTGTGGCAGGAAGTTGTCTCGGCAGCAGCCAAGCCTCAGTAGAATAGAGCTGCACTCCAGATTTTAATTTTAAAACAAATGAAACCAACCTCCATTGCTAGAACTGATGGTGTAGAAGCTTTGGCTACAGTCCAGATGACCGAATTCATTTAGTATCTTGGGATGTCTGATGACACTGAGAAAGAAGGGAACCTTGGGGGGGCAGAGCCAATTTCTCTTTTGAAGAGGGTGTGAGATACAAAAATACAGCTTTGGTTTACCAAGCCACAGCACTAGAAAAGTGAAATGGTAATTTCCATATAAATTCAAGCAATGAGGTTGCTTTCATAGTCAGTATGCTGGAGAGTACACCCACAATGGGGGGAGGTATTGTGAACCTCTGAGATGACATGGATTGTTTAGAATTCCTGGAGATAAGGCATTAATAGGCTCTGCCCAAATGAGGGGATGCTTGTTGGTCAGCAGGTATGGAGCAAAAAAAAAAAAAAACTTCATCGCTAGATAGTTTCTATTCATAACAACAGGTCTTTAGTAGAAAGGAGTTTTCTGGTGACTGTATCCCCCATACCCAAGAACTTAATCTGCCTGACTGCTTCCTGCCATTGGCTCTTGCCAGCTAGCTGAAAACTGGTGTCTTAATTCATGGTGGCACCTGTTCCTCTGGTACAAACTTTGCAGTGTACGATGTCAACACTAAGAATGTTGCTGTTGCCATCTGTGATAATAGTGTTCATTTACTGTTTTATGTCTGGAGCCATTATCAAAGTGCATTCATATAAGGTCTTGTCATGCTGTAGAGAGATTAGCATTAGAGTTCTTTTCTTGTATTAACTTGGAAAGTCAAATAATGGCAAAAAAATCTCTGCTACTCAAAAGTTCCTTGTAGTAAATTTTGGTAATGAATGTGGTAGGGACTTATGTAGGAGATTGCTACACTTAAGAGATTTTACTTCATGCATGGCGTGTCTCTCTTTCTGTATTCAGTAATACTTGAAACAGCCGATTGCCAATAAATCATAACTGTAGAACCATTGTCTTGCAGTAGTAATGGCATATGTAATAGATAAAAAATGCAAACTTTGCCAAATCCCCCCAGCATCCAGTATACAAAATGTTCACCCTAATATTTTATTAGTCTTAATTTCACTTTATGCAGTTTGACTCCATTTTTTTCACAATTAAGAAATTTTCTGGAGGTTCTAGCTGGGGAGCAGCAGCTGTGAGCAGCAGAGGTAGACATAGGCATTGCAAAACGGGGAAGCATGCTGGTGCACTTGTTAGGCTGAGACAGAGGAGTTTTTGAACGGCACTCCCAAGTTTACATCTGGTGAACCTTCACTCTCTATGCAATAAGATGGATGAACTGTTACGTCTCAGTTCACCTCACAAGGATTTTTCACTTTCTTCTGAACTGTTTCACTGAAACCTGGCTAAAAATTCCATTCTGGACTCTGCATTATATTTGCCTGCATTTCAACTTTATAGAGCGGGCCGAATATTAGATTCATCAGGGAAGAGGGAGATTGAATCTGCTTTTATATAAATGAAGGTTGGTGTACTGATGTCATAGTGTTATGTAAAATGTGCTGTCCTGACTTAGAAACGTTTTTGCTAATTGTAGACCTTTTTATTTACCTCGGGAGTTCTCTCCTTTTATTCTGGTTAGTGTTTACATTCTACCTCAAGCCTGGTGAGTCCAAAACTGTCTGATCAGATAATGTGCACAGAGCAGAATTATCTAAACTCACTTTGGGCGTGCCTTCGTTGAAGGTTGGGTGTCGGGCTGGCACCTCTGCACCGTAAAAATCGACTGCCAATCAGCGGACCGGAGTTCTGCTGTGGCGACCCCTAACCGAGAAAAGCCAAAAGAAAAACAACAACTTCTGATTATTCTAGGGGATTTTAATACTGCAAATCTCTACCACGAACTTCCTAAATTTACACACCCTATAAAGTGCCCTACCAGAGACAGGAACACACTGGACCATTGTTATACAGTGTTAAAACACGCTTATTGTGCTGTCCTCTTTGGAGCTTTGGGTTTTTCTCATGACTGTTTGATTCATTTGCTTCCTAAAAAAAATTGGTTCCAGTTCCTACAAAAGCCAGTATAACTGGACCTAATGACTACAGGCCTGTTGCTTTGACATCAGTGGTCATGAAGACTTTTGAGAGGCTGATGTTAGCTCAACTGAAGGATATTACAGCTCCCTTGTTGGACCCCCTTCAATTTGCTTATCAAAAGAACCAGGCAGTGGATGATGCAGTTAATATGGGTCAACACTATATCTTGCAACATCTTGACATCCCAGGGACATATGCAAGGATTCTGTTTGTAGACTTCAGCTCTGCATTTAATACAATAATTCCGGAACTTTTTCACTTGAAACTCTCCCAGCTTTCCGTTCCTGCCTCCACCTGTCAATGCATCACCAATTTTATGACCAATAAGAAACAGCAGATGAAAATGAGGAAATTTATATCTAGCTATCGCACAATCAATACAGGTGCCCCCCAGGGATCTGTGCTCTCCCCACTGCTATTCTCCCTCTACATTAATGACTGCACCTCTAAGGACCCCTCTGTCAAACTTATTAAATACGCGGACGATGCAATCATTATTGGTCTCATCAGGAATGGCGATGAGTCTGCATACAGATGGGAGGTTGAGCAGCTGGCCCTTTGGTGCAGTCAGAATAATCTGGAGCTGAACACTGCTAAAAGTGCGGAGATGACAGTGGACTTTAGGACTGGTAGTGCAGTATTATCCCCCTCTTTATATTTAATACTGCTGTCAGTTGTAGAAACCTTCAAAATTTGGGATCTATAATCTCCTGGGACTTGAAGTAGGAGACCAATGTAGGGTCCATCATAAAAAAGACACAACAGCGAATGTCCTTTCTGCAACAGCTGCGGAAGTTTAACCTTCCGCAGGAGCTGTTGATTCAGTTCTACACAGCAATCATTAAGTCTTTTCTCAGCTCACCCATAACCTTGTGGTTTGGATCTGTGTCTAAACATGACAAAAATAGGTTAAATTGCATAGTCAGGTCTGCCGAAGATATCAGTGGTGCTAGTTTGCCTTCCTTAGAGGACCTGTACTATTATGAAGGCAGGGAAAGTCATCAACGACCATTCACATCCAGGTCACCATCTTTTTGAACTATTACCATCGGCCAGGCAATATAGATTGCCACGCACCAAAACAAGCAGATGTAAGAAGATTTTTCTTCCACAGGTGATCAAGTTCATAAATGGTTAATTCATCTTATAATGCTGAGTATTCTTTTTCTGAAGCCTCTGAGGGTTCTGCAGTATTGTTCACTTACTGTTGATACTTATTTCTTTCAGAATTTATTTCGGTATTTCTTGCACTGAGTTGCACTTTGCACCTTGGTCATATACATATATTTATACATTTTTCTTGTTTTTAATAGTTGTATGTATGTCTTTTATGTAATTTGTACTTGCAGAGTCATCAAAACCAGAGTCAAATTCCTTGTGTGTGCGCACGCTTGGCCAGTAAATGGGATTCTGATTTTGATATACAAATAAAACTTGCTCACTAAGGAATAACTTAAGTATACTCCTTTATTTTGCCACCACATTTTCAACATTCGTTCATGTCATACCACCAGTGTTATCAACCAGGTGCATAGCATCCTATGCTTTCTCAACTAAAACCACTTCCTAATAGTATGCAATTCAGAACACACCATTTTGTCAAATACACCTCCAAGGAATAAAAACATTCCCGTTCCAACATTATAAAATTTTCCTATTGCCTTACCCTACTTGCATAATAAGGAAAAAATACTCCGGTGCAGTTCTCATGTGGAACCATCCAAAACATCATTACTAAAGCACTACATATCAGAAAACACTCCATATTTGCTGCAAATGCATCTTTTTATGGAGCCATCACTCTTAAATATTCTTGCTTATTTCTCACATAACATTTCATTCTACTCATTCTACTCAGTTTGCTGTTTTTATAAATGACTTAAATCGCCTGTCGTATCAAAGCATTTGGGTAAGCTATAAGCATTCTGTTGACTGCTTTTCTTAGTTGAGCATCTAGTTTCCCTGTAATGTCTTACTGGATGTTTTTTTTGCATTTGCTTGGTTAAAATTCATGCTTTCACTATAACTGGATGTCTTGATAGTTTCTAGGCATAGGGTCAGCTATGGAAAATGTAACTCACCTGCATAAACTTAACCCTTGCTGAGGGGTACCTTGTGTGGAAGTCTTTCTTCAAGCAGTCTTGTGAAGGTATCAGGTACTTATCTACTCATGAAGAGGTTTTTGTTAAAGGACCGATACAGTATGTGCTACTTCCCCTTCCCATTTCTCTGTTTTTTGTTTTTGATTCAAAAGTCATTATGCTGCAACAGATACTATTTCTGTAGGTCTCAAGAAGACAAGGCTGGGTGGACATAGGGAATAACCTGCATATATTCTATCTCCTGTATAGGCTGCTTGACAGAAACATTTGATGGTGGTCCAAGGGTCTGGTAGTGAAGCCCTGCTGATTTTGCTTCTATGAAATCTTTGTCTTTCTCTCACTCACATTCTCAATTCCAGTGCTATAGAAAATTATCGACTAAATGTATTTTTATATCTGTGTTTGACAATGATTTGTATGTGCGTCTGTGCTTGGAGCGGCTGTCTAGAAGAATGTTTGCAATAAATGGGATTTTTGCATAATGTTTTGGAACTAGCTGTGTGGGAAGTGTGAAAATGTGGTGCTCAAGGGTTTTAAAGTAAAATATTGTACAAAGCATGGAATCTGCATTACATACTGAAGTAAAGTAATCTATTTTTGTCACTCTCATTTTAAACAGTTTTAGAAGTTGAAAATAGTCTTTCTGTTTGCATGGATGATTGAGGTCTTACTAATTTGCTTTAGCAGGTTTTGTTACTTGTGTTGGAAAGTTGGACAGTGTGCAGCAATGAAGCTATGCTATGCCTTGTCTACAGTTGTGTGTGGCACATTTTTCATGGAGTTGTCGTGCTGTACTAATGTTAAGATTAATGTTTATCTAGTTCACCAACACTGTAAAAAAATGTGTATTTGATGTTAACAGCCTCTTGGGAATTTGTAAGGCTTTCCGGGAGAAGTGAATTGAATGATTTCTGGACTGCTTTTCTTTTGGAGGAGGACATTTTCTTAATTGTTTTTCTTTGTAAAGTTAACTAGGTGTTGTGTGGCTACACTGTACATTTTTGTTTAGGAAGCATTGGTGTGATGATGAAATCTGTAGCTACTGTTTGCAAAAACTTGTTTCTCAGAGTTTAACACCATTCCTGCACTGATTCTACAAACATAAAGACAATAATGCCATCACTCCTGGGAGGATAAACCAGATTACATATGCTCTTGGTGGTAAATAGATTAATCAGTACTGGTTGCTGCATATATTGGTGTGACGCCCCTGCACTGGCCCAGTAATCAAGGAGCCTTAATCCTCACCACTGGCAACAGTGAGGGACGTACACAATTACACAAATAGTAAAATACAATTTCCCTTAAGATCACACAGAGATTACAGTCAGTCTGGGGCTGGATTCTCCTTCTTTCTTCAGATCCCCAATAAGATTCTCCACTGGCACAGCTATAGGGTTAAGCTCTTAGCTGAGGGGGTCAAGCCAAGTCCTCCAGCACCCTCTCTCTCTAGTCAGTGCTGTGTGTCCCTGCCCAAGTAGCTGACACACACACAATTTGAGATTTGATTTATTTATATATATATATATATATATATATATATATATATGTATACACACACACACACACACACACACACATAGGGAAGGCTGGCACAGGTTTACTAGCTATGCCCCTTCTGCCCAGACTATAAGCTAGTTATCACTGCCAGCAGCCACTACTTATCAGCTACTATGAAGGCTCTTAGAAAGGGTGACCAGTCCTACTGTGTAATGTTGCTATTATCCAAATGGTGAGTGTGACCAAGAGCAGGGCTATTGGAGTGGCCTCTACAGTGTCACCAAGTACATATGCAAGTACTCTGAGAGCTTAAATACGTCTCACAAATATCAACCACAAAGATTAAGTTTAAATATATTTAAATAATAAAAGAGCAAGACAATACTCAAACAGCACAGTAACTGTAAGCATATATGACAATGCAGCACCGCAGTGAGGTTATCAATGCCAACACAGATGGGCTCTCAAGAGCCCAGTAACTACAGAGTTCAGAATCGCAGGAAATATTTTAAAATAACATTGCAGGACAGTCTCAAATAAGAACAGAAAACATCTAAACTAATCTTTACTATATTCCTATCTATATCTAAAAGAAATTACTGTACCCTATTTACTTAAAATTAGCAAGGCAAATGCAGATGATGATGAGTGGATGTTTCTAGGTCCAAGACAAGATCCAAAATGCAGTCTTTCTCTGAGAGAATTAACAAATCACTTTCAAACACCACTACTGGGTCAGCTTGGATGACATCACTCTTTGCCACCTGCCTTCAGTTCCCAGGCTAACAGATACTAACAGAATTTTTAACATCTCTGTGAGACGTACATATCTCTCAGATGTGCAGCTGTTAGGAAGTCACAGAGCAATAAAACACTTTACATTTTAAACATAGTAAACACTTTTCTCCACGGCAAACTAACTAACTAACTTTTATAGTACATCATAAAGCAGTTAATTTCAACTTATTTTCTTGAAGTTTTGTAAGTTAATCTTCTGTGTTCTAGCAGGGTATGCTGTGGTTACATTCTTGAAGGTCCGTACATAACATACAGTTCCGTATAAATCATAGTAATATTCACAAATGGCATAGAATTATTTACAAAATTCCAGATAGCTGGGCTGGCAGTGTCACAATTCTCCCCCTCCCGAAAACTCAAGCTAGTTTTTCAAGTGACCCTTGAGAAATATTGCTTGAGAGGGTTGAGCCTATCTGGGAATACCTTACCAGTTTCCCTGTCTTGAGAGCCCATCTGTGTTGGCATTGATAACCTCACTGCGGTGCTGCATTGTCATATATGCTTACAACCCTAAGCTCCACCTTAGTAAGTTGACATTTTGCTGGCTGGCTTGATGTAGCCATGTTAAGGGATTGTGGTCCATAACTACAGTAAATTTCCTTCCACACAGATAAGACTGAAGTATCTGCAGTGCCCACACTATGGGTAGGCATTCCTTTTCTACAGCTGCATATCATTCCTCCCTGGGTTGGAGCCTACGACTGAGATAAACCACTGGGTGCTCTTCTTCCTTTGAAGAAACCTGGCTAAGTACAGCCTCTACCCCATGTTTGGATGCATCCACCTGCACAACAAATTCTTTGCTGTAATCTGGACTGGCTAACACAGGAGGTCCTCCAAAAGCTCCTTTAAACTTCTGGAATGCCTGCACATGCTGGGGTCCACACTACATTATCTTGCCTGCTTTTCCTTGTCAGGTCTGTGAGGTGAGCAGCTATGATACTATAATTGGGGACAAACCTTCTGTAGTATCCTGCTGTCCCTAAGAATGCTCTCACCTGTTTTTTGGTAACAGGTGCAGGCCATGCCTGTATGGCTTCCACTTTGACAGTTTCTGGCCTGATCTTACCACTCCCCACTCTGTCCCAGTTAGGAGACCTCTGCCATACCCACCTGACATTTGCTGGGCTTAATGGTCAACCCTGCCCTCTGTAGTCTGCCCAGCACCTCCCTGACATGCTGAAGGTGCTCTTGCCAGGAATGGCTGTAGATGACAATATCATCTAGGTAAGCAAGGGCAAACTCTCCTGCTAGGATACGATCTACCAGCCTCTGGAATGTCGCTGGGGCAGTTTTCATCCCAAAGGGCATCTTAATGAATTCATACAAGCCAAAAGGAGTCACAAAGGCTGACATCTCTCTAGCACTGGGAGTCATGGGCACCTGCCAGTAACCCTTGAATAAGATCAATAGTGGTAAGATACCTAGCCCCACTCAGCTGCTCTAGGACTTCATCTGCCCTAGGCATGGGGTAAGCATCTGACTCTGTGTGACTGTTTCATTTCCTGTAGTCCACACAGAACCTGGTGCTGCCATCCTTCTTTGGTACCAGCACCAATGGGAAGGCCCGGGGACTGCTTACTCCTGAACTACTCCTAGTTCCAACATTTCCTGTATCTCCTCTCTCAGAGTCTGTTTGACTCTCTCAGGCACCCTATAAGTAGCCTGCTAATAGGCATTTGGGTTCCTGTATCCACATGGTGCTGCACCAGGTGGGTACACCCTGGTTTCCCAGTGAACATGCACCCATAAGCCTGTAACACTGCTTGGATTTTTCTAACCTGGGTATGGGATAGCTGCTGGGACATTGCTATTCCTTCCACTGAGGAGATCAGTCACCAGATCCCACCTCAGACACCTCTTGCCATCCACTGCAAATACTCAGCACAAGGACCTCCCTGTCATGGAAAGGTTTCATCATGTTAACTTGGTACAGTTTGTGCCCCTGCCTCCTGCCTAGCAGTTCTACCATGTAGTTAACTTCACTGACCTTCCTTACTATCCACCCAGGCTGCCTGCAGCTTGTTGTGTCTGACAGGAATGAGAATCATTACCTGCTGCCCTACAGCATATCCTCTAGCTTGAGCATTCCTGTCATACCAGACCTTTTTCTGCTGTTGTGCTTCTGCCATGAGTTCACTGAGCCTTGTCCTGAGGATTAGAACATATGCCACAACAGACTCAGTGTGTTTGAGGTGTAACTTCAAGGCTGATTACATTTTGAACAACTTAATTTCTTTTGGGATTTATTGTGCTTTATAATTCCTTGAGATGTTTTTTCTTCTTCACCTGTCTTAGGATGATATCAGATGGCTGACTGTATTATGTGATGAAGGATTTATATCTGAAAGCTTTGTTGTAATAAATTTCTTGGCGTTTCTTTACAATGGTTAGGTCAGAGGCTGTGTCTGTCTTAGCTATGGCCTCTTTCCCATTCACTAAGATAGGATATAACCTCTTGTGGTAGTTTGGTACTTTTGTTGTCTCGACACAGCTCACTGCTGGAATTTTGAGATTCCCACTTACTGGCTCTCCCACCTTTTGTTCCCCCTCTTGCCTCCGTGGGCATCTATACGCTACATGGCCCATCTAGTTGCTTTTAAAACATTTAACCCTTGGTCCTGGACGTGTACCTGGACTAGTGGCTTTCCCTGCTACTGGCGGACTCTGTTGGGGCAGTCTGTGCTTCCCACCATGGGTTCCCTTAGATCCATGAACAGCATTGTGTGTCCCTTTCCTGTGCAGTGATGCCCTGCTTGTTAGGTATAGGTCTCCCTTCTTCTCCAACTCATCTACAGTAGTGCATTGTCTATCAGCTAACCAGATTCTCATGTCCTCAGGCAAAGTGCTAAGGGCTTGTTCCCTCACCTAAAGGTCTCCAAGTCCTTCAAAAGTGGTGCCCTGACATCCACTCACCTACCTATGAAAATAAGTGTTTAGTTCAGCAACATATTCTCACAGTTTCATCTGCCTTGCGTCTGTGCTCACAAAACATTTTCCTATAAGCTTCAGGTGTTAACTTAAAATATTCTAAAAGACAGTTCTTTACAACATCATAATTTAAACAATCAGTATCAGACAGTTTAGAAATTACAGTTACAGCTTTACCATGGAGTAAGGGGGTCAGGAGCCATACACAGAGCCCTTGGTCAACATTATACTATTTACATGCCCTCTCAAACATATGACTGAAACTCTCAAAATTATCCCCCTCTGTAAATTGTGGAAGAAATGTACTAACCTTTGTTGCTTCTAGGGTTCGGTTACTCCCTTCCACATTACCTCCATGACTCTGGCTAAGAGTCAGCATCTCCTTTTCATGTTGCCTCTGCCTCTCCTCCTCCTCCTCAGCTTCCAGGCGTCGCAGTTTCTCATTTTCCTCAGCCTTCAGATGTTGCAGCTTCTCATTTTCCTCAGTCTCTAGATGTCTCAGTCTCTCTGCTGCCTCTATTTCAAAACACTTGGCCTCTAGCTCAAGTCTTTTTAACTCGAGATGGATTTTTAAGTCCTCTGTGGAAAGGGTGAGCTGTCCATTTTCTGAGAGTTGTACATCTCCACAGCCAATCTGTTTGCCCTCCTAGATGCTATTCTGTGTGCAGCTGTGACTAAAGCTGCAATCATGTCAGGTTGACCTGCATCAGTCCTTTATCCTGGCACATTTCAGCCAACTGGCTCCTTACCAGCTTGCCATACTCCTCTGCTGACATGCTTGCCTGCTGTCCCTGACTAAGTAAGCTAACAAAAAATGAAACAATTGTGATATGAACTCTGAATGTTCACTGCGTGGCTGATTGAAAGTACAAACACCTTCAGTGACCACTGTTTACAGGCTACAAGAATTCAATATCTACACCACTACAAGCCAGTTATTAGGTGATGTGACTAACTCACCACTGTCAACCAATTAATATGTGATGTGGATATTCCACCACTGCCACCAGGTAATATGTGACACCACTGCACTGGCCCAGTTGTCAAGAAGTCACAGTCCTCAGCAGTGGCAACAGTGAGGAACATACACAATGGGAGGATGACAAGTACACACGCAGTAAAGTACAATTTCCCTTAAGAGCACACATATATCGCAGTCAGTCTGGGGCTGGTTTCTCCCTCTTTCTCCAGATCCCCAATAAGTCTCCCAACTGGCACAGCTATAGGGTTAAGATCTTAGCTGAGGGGTCAAACCAAGACCTCCAGCACCCTTTCTGTTCAACCAGTGCTTTGTGTCCCTGCCCAAGTAGCTGACATGCACACATACACTTTGAGATTTGATTTGTATACACACACACACACACACACACACACACACACACACACACACACACACACACACACACGGGGAAGGCTGACACAAGTTTACTAACTATGCCCACTTCTGCCCAGACTATAAGGTAATTATCACTGCCACAAAATCCCTACTTATCAGCTACTATGAAGGCTTTTACAAAGGTTGACCAATACTACTGTGTAATGTTACTATTATCCAAATGTTAAATATGACCAAGAGCAAGGCTATTGGAGTGGCCTGTATAGTGTCACCAAATACATTTATGCAAGTATTCTAAGAGCTTAAATATGTCTCACAAATATCAGCCACAAAGATCAGTTTAAATATATTTAATAATAAATAATAATAGAACAAGGCAATGGCTGGGGTGCCTTCTGTGCGGAGTCTGCATGTCCTCCCTGTGGTCGCGTGGGTTTCCTCCATGTGCTCCAGTTTCCTCCCACATACCAAAGACATGCTGTAGGTGGATTGGACACTCTAAATTGACCCTAGGTGTGAATGCGTGTGTGTGCCTTCTGTGGAAGGTTGGGTGCCGGGCTGGCAACTCGACACTGTAAAACTCCACTGCCAATCATGAGCGGACATGTGATCCACTGTGGCAACCCCTAACCGGGAAAAGCCGAAAGAAGAAGAATAGAACAAGGCAATATTTAAACACCACAGTGAATACATAGTTTAGAATCACAGGAAATATTTTAAAACAACATTGCAGGACAGTCTCAAATAAATACATAAATCATCTAAACTAGTGATGTGAAGTTGTTAAGTCTCGCCGTTTATTCTCACTGATGGGTTCGGAGCCGATCCTTGGCTCTGACATGGCCGATAGCAAAGCTCAAGGTTTGCCAGTAGCTCGAGGCCAAGCCCCTTATTCCACAATGCACTGCTGGAATTACCTCAGATCTAGTTTGCCGTGGCAAGAGGGATCTCGGTGATCCAGTTAGCTCGCACCATTTTGACAAATCGCAAGTTTAATAAAACTCTTTTTCTAATTTTTTGGGTGATTGTTTGTGTTCAGTGTGTTTCTAGTTTAAAATAATATAGTTAAGTAGGTTAGTTTTTTGTAGAGATCTACCCTGTGTGTAGTTTTTGTTTTCTTGGTGTTAGGCCCTTTCTTGGCCCTATTTAGTCTTACTATCTTTAAGTGTTATTAGTTTTCTTAGTGTGGGCTTAGTTAGCCCTGTATTTAGCCTTTACAGGTATTTTTTTGTGCTGTTCTGTTGAAAGAACATCGGATGAGAAAGAGAAATCTCACCCCAAATCGGGGTTTTAAAAGTGTCCAGATTGTGGACAGAAAATGTCCGTTACGGATGGACATGTCCAATGTGTCTATTGTCTGGGGGCTAAACACCTCCAAGACTCCTGCAGTATATGCCATTCCTTTTCATATAGGGTTCTCTTAGAAAGGAGGAGAAAACTAGTAGATAGGGGGTTACTGCAGCATTCTTTTTCTGAAGTGTTGGGTAGCCAGGAAAGTGCCAGCACTTCATCAAAATCTTCGAAGTCTTCTGATTCCAAACAGACCAAGAGGGCAAAGAGATCAGAGAGTACAGGGTCATTGGCTCCACAGCTCTCAGAACTGAGTGTCCCTTTGGTTCGGAGCCAGCTTCCAGTCTTGGAGTCGGTCTCCGAGGTCCCCTCATCTCCTCTGCTCCAATCAGCACCTTTGGTGCATTCCTCTAAGTCTTCGGTCAGCCTCTCTGATTTGGATATGGATCGACTAGTGCAGAAGCTTTTAAGGGCACCAGGACTTGCTAAATTGTTGTCTGCACCGAACACTTCGTTGGAGCCTAAGACCATTGAACCGGATTTGACTATTCCTCCTGTGAGCCGTACTGGACCCTCGGAGCCGGAACCGATGATTGTCGAACCCTTGGAACTGAGACCTGCACCAGTGTTATCGGTTCCATCTACTCAGACATCCTCTGCGCCGACCGAGGACGCTAGGAGCCGACACTCTCCTGTCGGGTCCGGGGAGGATAGTCTGACGGATATGTCGGTGCTGACTCTTCCTCTCGGGGCTTCGGCTCGGATGAGCTCGGCTCCTACCTCAAGCTCGGAGCCTATGGTTTCGGTGTGGGAGGATCAGACGGTCCGTTCGTGTCCATCTACCCCTTCTCGTCGGAGCCATGGCGCTTTGGACGCCATGAGGAGAGTCATGCCTCCTAAGACATCATCAGCATTGGTTTGGCCTTCCCTCTCCCCTTAAGTTCCTGTGTCCGCTTCTTCATCTACCGGTCCCCCTGCGAAGTGTAGAGACCCTGAGTCTTAAGTACCCCCACAGGGCGTCCCCTGCTCTTCCGAGACCTCCCCAGATCCCCCCACTGAGGATGTACCCAGGAAGAGATTGTGCACGGGGAGGCACTTGGACTCCCCACAGGAGTCTTTGACATCTGACACTGACCTGGATAAGTCAGAAAGGTCCCCTTGATCCCCCTCTGAAGATATCTCCTTTGCAGAGATATTAGAGATCCTGAATCAGAGGGGCGATTGGCAGTCCAAAACCCCTACTGAGGACGAGTCAGTGCTCTTAAAGGCTTTTGGGTATCAAACTTCCACTTCTTGGGTGTCTCTGCCTTATGATGAACTCATGGACCTGATCTCTCATAAGGCGTGGGAGTTGCCAGAGGCCATGGAACCTGTCCCTCGGAAGCTGAACAAGTTTACCTCTGCCCCAGTGGACAAAGCCTTTTTGACCAAGGGAGTTCCTGTTGATGCCATGGCGGTAGTTGCAGCCACCAAAAAGGAAGTGTCTGAAACATCCACATCTATCCATCCTCCTAATAGAGAGTCTAGGATCATGGATAGATATGGGAAACGCATGTTTAGTTCAGCGACCTTTTCTCTTCGATCGCTAAACTATTTAACCCATTTCACGAGACTCCAAAGAGATCTCCTGAAAGAGCTAGGAGATGCTCTTCAGGGTACGGTAGCTGCAGGGGTGGCCGACAGAGTCAACACACAGCTTGCTACCCTAAATTTGGTTGTGAACTCGTCCATGCGTCTCATATCATACGCAGCTGATGGTTCGAGTAGAGCTGCTAGTTCAGGCATTGCTCTGCAGAGACAAGCCTGGATGCATCTCTGTTCCTTTGCGGAGCCCTTTAAGTCTTCCTTTATTAACACCCCATTTGACAGCTCATCACTGTTTGGGCCTAAAGTAAAGGAAACATTAACCAGGTGTGAGCAGGAAGGCAAGACCCTATCTGCCATTGGAGTCCGTTTTTCTACCCCTACTTAGCCCTATCCCAAGGGCCCTAAGGGCGGAAAAATGTGGTTCCGGAAAGCACAGGGAACCTTCCAGGACACACGTGGAGAAAACCCCCTCTAGAGGCAGAGGAGGGGGTTATAATGGAAGATGCTGCCCGCGCGGCAGAGGGGGTCCGCAGCAACAGGGTGACAGAGGACAGTTCTCTGGTCAGCCCTACTAGCGCCCCTGAAGGGAGGCCCAGCTGTCCGGCTCTGGAGGCAGTCTGGGATCGCTTATCTTTGTACCGAGAAGCCTGGCTAAACATAACGTCGGATACTTGGGTACAAAGCATCATTTCCAGGGGATAATGTTAAGTTGTCAATCTCACCTTCATTCTTGCTGGATGGGTTCGGAGCCGAACCTCGGCTCCGACTCGGCCTAATACTAAAGCTCGAGAGCTATTTTTACCGGCTCGAGGCTGTCCTATGTCCCATAATGCTAGGCGTGATATACCCAGATCACGTTTGCCTCTTCAGCTACGAGGCTGCGTCTTTTTGCCGGCTCAGGTTGTATTAACATTTTTTTCTTGGTTTTGGTCAGCTTTTTGGATTAAAAACATAGCGATAGTTTTTTTTTTTTTTGTTACTACCCTTTAGATCCCTGTTTAGGATTCCCTATTAGGTAGTTTCTGATACTATTTTTTTCCCCTCTCCTAATAGTTAGGTCCTTGGCCTATCCTCTTCTTTTTTCTATGTAGTAGTTTGTATGTGCTATTTAGATTGTTCTAATAACTGTGGGGTTTTTGTTTTATTTTTCTGGTCTGTTAAAACCTTTTTGTGTGTGTGTGTGTGTTGGACTGATTGGGACTAGACCTCCCTTAGTTGTCCTTCTCTGCCAGTCATCCCTTTTCTTTAGGATGTTTAAAGACTCTAAGGTCTCGGGCTTCAAGAAGTGTGACTCGTGCTGTCAGAAGATGTCTCTGACAGATGGTCACACTTCTTGTGTGTATTGCCTGGGCCCTCTGCACCTGCAGGACTCTTGTTCTGTCTGCCATGCGTTCAGTCCAAGAGTCCTGCAGGAACGCAGGAATAAACTTATTTTGAAAGGCTTGTTAAAGCCTGAAGGTTCCCCGGGTAAACCTTCTAAGCCCGCCAAACCGTCGGCTCCATGTTCGGAGCCGTCGCCAAGCGGTGCTGCTATTTCTACTGCATCGGTTCCGGCCGGAACCGATTATTCGAGGCCTCAGTCGGCTCCGACTCTGCTGTCGGAGCCATCTTCGAGCAAGAAGCATTCCAGGTCTCCTTCCCTGGAATTGGTCCATTCGGCTCCGAAGTCTCCCTTGTTATCGGAGTGGAGTCACAGGTCCCATTCCTCTCGGTCTTCCAGGCTGTCGGACCATGACCTTGAGAGGGTGGTTAGCAGACTACTTAAGTCGCAGGCACTGGCCCAAATGTTGTATAGCCCTCCTCAGCAGGCAGTGGCTTTCACTACTCCCTCTTCGATTCCTCCTCCGACTCTTCCTGTGAGTTCGGAGCCGGAGATTGTAGGGGTCGGGACCGTCGGAACGTCGGAGCCGATACCACCCCTTTCGGCTCCCTCGTCGGCTCCGATCTCTTCCTTGGTCCCATCCTTGGAGGGATCCGTGCGCCGGGACTCTCTTGTCGGCTCCGAGGGGGCGAGTGACATCGGACCCTTGTCCGACCCCGTTCTCCCCCTCGGGGCTTCGGCGCAGGTGAGTTCAGCCCTGACATCGGCCTCGGAGCCATCCCTTTTGGTGCGGGGGGGAGTCCTTGTCTCTTTGGAGCGGGGACCCCCTTCCCTGCCTGATAGGGGCGCCTTTGAGGTCATGAGGAGTGTGCTGACCCCTGTGCCTGCTCCACGGTCGGCTCCTTCGGCTCCTCCCTCTATGGTGCCTGCTTCAGTCTCTACCCACTCTCTCGATCCCGAGCGTGGAGAACCGATGCTACAGGTAGCCCCATTGGGCGTATCCTCCTCTTCCGAGGCCTCCCCTGATCCTTCAGGGGAGCCCCCTCAAAAGAGAAAATGCAAGAGGAAGCATATAGACTCCCCTGAGTCAGTCACATCGGACACTGACTTGGATGACTCAGAAGGGTCCCCAAGGTCCCCCTCTGAGGATGTCTCATTTTCTGACATCCTGGAGATTCTTAAGCAGAGGGGAAACTGGTCTGCCCTTAACCCTTCTGAGGACGAGTCGGTGTACCTGGATGCGTTTGGTTCTCGCCCCTCCATCTCCTGGGTGTCTCCACCTTTTGACCCGCTTATGGATGTGGTGGCTCGAAAGGCGTGGACGGCTCCGGATACTATGGAACCAACTCCCCGGAGGCCTACAAAATTTATTACAGCCCCTTCTGACAAGCAGTTTCTAACTAAGGGCGTCCCTGTTGATGCCATGGTGGTGGCGGCGGCCACTTAAAAGGAGTTGGCTGATCCTTCAGTACCTGTCCATCCTCCTAATAAGGAATCCAGGACTATGGACAGGTACGGCAAGCGGATGTTTTCATCAGCGACCTTTGCTATGCGTTCGCTGAATTATTTGTGCCATTTCACCCGTCTCCAGAGAGACCTTTTCAAGGAACTGGGTGATACCTTACAGGACCCATCAGCTGCGGGGTCTCAGGAAAAGATTAACTCCCAGCTGGGGACCCTAAACTCTATTGTCAACTCCTCCATGTGGCTCATTTCCTATGCAGCCGATGGAGCGAGTAGGGCTGCAGGCATGGGCGTCACTCTAAGGAGACACGCCTGGATGCGGCTTTGCAATTTTGCTGACCCCTTCAAGGCGTCCTTCACTAACACCCCCTTTGATGGTTCTGCCTTGTTTGGACCTCAAGTGAAAGATATATTGACCAGGTGCGAGCAGGAGGGCAAGACTCTCTCTGCCGTAGGAGTCCGTTTTTCTACCCCTTCTAGACCAATACCCTAAGGGTCAGAAAGGTGGAAAAATGTGTTTCCGCAAACCTCAGGGAGTATTGCCTGACGCACGTGGTGAGCTTCCCTCCAGAGGCAGAGGAGGGAACAATAATAGACGCCACCCGAGGGGCGGGGGGGGTCCGCAGAATCAGGGTAGCAGGGAATCTTTCTCTGACAAACCCTTCCAGCACCCCTGAGGAGCTGCCCAACTGTCTACCTTCGGGGGCAGTCGGGGGAAGACTATCACTGTACCCAGAAGCCTGGCATTCCCTCACGCAAGACAATTGGGTACAGTCGATCATATCCGAGGGTTACAAAATTCCATTTATTCATACCCCACAACTGCCAAAAGAGGGGCCCCTTCCAGACATTCCACCCGGTCTGAGGGATCAAGCAGCACTAGAAATTTCAAAGCTGCTAGAAAAAAGAGCCATCCAGCCAGTCCCGGCAGACCAGCAAGGATCCGGAGTCTACTCCAAGTTCTTTTTGGTACCAAAAAAGACAGGGGACTGGAGACCTATTTTGGATCTCAGCAGGCTGAACAAGTCTTTTCAAAGAATGAAATTCCGGATGGTCACGCTTCAGTCCATTCTACCCTTCCTGGGTCAGGACAATTGGATGTGCTCTATAGATCGTCAGGATGCGTGCTATCATATAAAAATGAACAGGCGCTCCAGGAGGTTTCTCCGCTTCCGGCTGGGAGCCAATCACTACCAATTCTGAGCCATGCCTTTTGGCCTCACCACAGCCCCCAGGGTGTTTACCAAATGCATGGCAGTGGTTGCGGCTCACCTGAGACGAAGAGGATTCCAGGTGTTTCCATACTTAGACGATTGGCTCTTTACTGCCACCACCAAGTGTCAGCTACTTCATTCCAGAGATTATACCCTCCAAATTTGCAACGAGCTAGGTATCTCTATAAATTCCGAAAAGTCTGCCTTGTCGCCTTGTCAGTCTATTACCTTTATAGGCGCCGTTTTAAATACTGTCGAACTGTCAGCAAAACTGCCTGTACAAAGGATTTCAGACATTCGAGGTCATGTTCGAATCCTACTACAAGTAGCAGAGTCCAGGCCAGATTCGTACTAAAAACCCTAGGTCTCATGGCAGCAGCCATCACATTACTCCCCCTAGCTCGCTTTCACATGCGGATCCTGCAATGGATGCTGTTTTCCCAGTGGTCCTTTCAGCAGCTTCCAATGTCACACAGCATTCTAATCACTCAGTCATGCAAAAGACACCTTTCGTGGTGGATGGTCTCCCCTCAGGTTCTTCAGGGCAGACCCTTTGTCCTTCCTCCTCCTGTGGCTACTGTGACAACGGATGCCTCCCTGATCGGGTGGGGGGGCATTTTCAGGGCAGGACTGTCCAGGGCACATGGCAGCCTTTCGAAAGCCACCTGCACATAAATGTCTTGGAAATGAGAGTGGTGCTTTTAGCATTGCAGGCCCTTCAAGACTCTCTACCCACCAGGACTATTGCAGTTCAGACAGACAATATGTCTGTAGTGTGGTACATCAACAAGCAGGGCGGAACCAGGTCCTACCCCCTATGTCGAGAAGCACTCAGACTGTGGCAGTGGGCGATCTCTTCTCAACGGTTTCTGGTAGCAACGCATATCCCCGGGAAGTCCGTCATTGCGGACAGGCTGAGCAGAGCCATTCTCATGCCCCACGAGTGGTCTCTCAACCAGCTAGTAGTGGAAAAAATCTTCAGGAGTTGGGGTCAGCCTTGCTGCAATCTTTTTGCAACCCCTCAAAACAGCAAGTGCCCAGACTTCTTCACCCTCTTCCCTCTCCCAGGTCTTCCCCCCAAAGATGCTCTAGTCCACGATTGGCCCCAGGGTCTTCTGTATACTTTTCCCCCTTTCCCTTAATTACTCAGTTAATCCAGAAAGCAGCTGTTTTGAGATCCAGAATGAGCCTTGTTGCCCCTTACTGGCCTCGACAAACTTGGTTCCCGTTCCTGCAACATCATCTACTAGATCAACCCTGGCATCTGGACCCAGCGCCAGATCTTCTGACACATCAGTCGGGCGGGCTGCATCGATCTCTCCAATCTCTCAACCTCACAGCTTGGTTGCTCCACTTCCAACCCTAGCCAGGCTTCCCTCAATCTCTCATTCAGTTTGTGACATCATCCTCGCTTCGCACAAGTCTACTACCAGAAAGACTTATGCTAGCAAATGGAAGCGTTTCTCTGTTTGGGCAGGGGAGAAACAAGTTGACCCTTTTACAGCCCCTGTCCATACAGTCTTAGAGTTTTTGGCGTAACCTTTTCAAATGGGTTCTTCTTCAGCCACCATCAGAGTTCAGCTGGCAACCATTGCGAATTTTCACATTGGATTGTCAGAGACCAGCATTATGTCACACAAACTTTGTAAAGCCTTTCTAAAAGGAACCCTCTTACTTAGGCCCCCGGTCAAAGATCCTCCCCCACCATGGGACCTAAATTTGGTGCTGTCGTCTTTAATTCTCCCTCCCTTTGAACGTGCGGCTTCCTGTTCATTAAAGTTGCTCTCTTGGAAAACTCTGTTTTTAGTAGCCATCACTTCAGCGAGAAGGGTATTAGAACTTCAAGCCCTTTGTGTTCACCCTCCTTACCTTGTTTTTCACAAAAATAGAGTGTCACTTAGGACTAATCCGTCCTTTTTACCCAAAGTACTCTCTGAAAATAATCTGAGTCAGACCATCGATCTTCCTGTCTTCTTCCAACTTTATACCAATAGGTCTGAACGGAAGTTACATTGTCTAGTTCTAGACCTTCACCGTCAATTATGCTTCTACCTGGATAGAACCAAGCAAACGAGGAAATCAGAACAGCTCTTCCTGTCTTATGCGGAAGGGAAACAAGGTCTGCCAGTTTCCAAAGTAACCTTGTCTTAGGTGGTTGACCTCTGTTATTATGCTGATTTACCAACTGAGGCATAAAAAGCTCCCTATTAAGCCCAGAGCTCATTCAACCAGAGCATTAGCCTCTTCAGTAGCCTTTCAGGCAAGATTGCCAATGGATTCCATTTGTGCAGCGGCCACATGGGCCTCTCCTCATACCTTCATTTCTCATTACAAGCTGGACATGACCTCTAGAAGTAGGGCTGATTTTGGTTCCACTGTACTCAAGAGTTTGTTCCATTGAGACACCCAGAACTAAGGTGCTAGGGACGCTGTCCCATCCAGCAAGAATGAAGGTGAGATTGACAACTTAACATTGTACTTACCATAACATTCCATGTTAGTTGTCTTCTTCTCGCCTTCTTTCTTGCGTCCCACCCAACATCCCCCTAACCTGGCAAGACCGAGAGTATCTTCTGGGATGTGTTGATCATGAGAGTTATCTCCTTAGCTACCTCTTTCCCTTTCTTGGTAACTCTTATAAGAGTTTTTTGTATACCTAGATTATATATATATATATATATATATATATATATATATATATATATATATATTCTCAGTCATGGTGGGGACATGTATGTCCATAGTGTTAGCTATGAAACGAGATCTGGGTATATCACGCCTAGCATTATGGGACATAGGACAGCCTCGAGCCGATAAAAATAGCTCTCGAGCTTTAGTATTAGGCTGAGTCGGAGCCGAGGTTCGGCTCCGAACCCATCCAGCAAGAAAGAAGGCGAGAAGAAGACAACTAACATGGAACGTTATGGTAAGTACATAACTTCTCATTTCATACCGTTCTCTACCCCTCCTACTCCTGTATACAGAATCCCAGATGTTCCACCCAGTCTCAGGGAATAAGCAATCATAGAGGTCCACAAATTGCTAGAAAAAAGTGTCATCCAACCAGTCCCAGCAGACCACATTAGATTCGGAACTTACTCGAGATTCTTTTTGGTACCAAAGAAAACAGGGGACTGGAGACCTATCTTGGACCTCAGCAGACTCGATCAGTTCGTAAAGAAAGAGAAGTTCCGAATGGTCACGTTTCAGTCCATTCTTCCATTCCTAGGGAAAGGCGATTGGATGTGCTCCATAGATCTCAAGTACGCGTACTGTCACATAAAGATGAACAGATGCTCCAGGGATCACCTGCGTTTCCGGCTGGGAACCAATCATTACCAGTTTCGAGCCCTGCCCTTTGGTCTCACTACAGCCCCCAGAGTGTTCACCAAATGCATGGCAGTGGTCACGGCTCACCTGAGGCGTCTAGGATTCCAGGTGTTTCCATACCTAGACGATTGGCTCCTCACCACTACCACCAGGCATCAATTGACTCAGGCAACACAATACACTCTGACACTCTGCCATCAATTAGGCATTACAGTCAACTTCGAAAAGTCTGCCTTATCGCCATCGCAGCATACTGTTTTTATAGGAGCAGAGTTAGATACCTCAACCACCACTCTACATCTTGCAATTGAAAGAGTCTCACATCTCCGCCAACACATCAGCTCACTGGTGTCAGAGAACAAAGCTACAGCAGCAGAGGTCTTGAAGGTGCTAGGTTTGATGGCAGCTGCAATCCTGGCCATACCACTCGCAAGGATGCATATGCGAATCCTTCAATGGCTCCTCTTTCCTCAGTGGTCTTACCAGAAATTGCCTATGCATCACATAATTCTCATCACAGATACCTGCAAGAGAGACTTTCGGTGGTGGTTGACATGTCTTCATGTCACAATCGGAAGGCCCTTTGTTCCCCACCCCCAGTAGCCACTGTGACCACGGACGCTTCCCTGATAGGGTGGGGGGGGGCATTTTCAGGGAAAGACTGCCCAAGGCACATGGACGGATCGAGTCACATCTGCATATCAATGTTCTGGAGTTGAGAGTGGTACTTCTGGCGTTGCAGTACTTTCAGAACTCTCTCCCTCTAGGAACTATTGCAGTTCAGATGGACAACATGTCAGTAGTCTGGTATTTGAACAAGCAAGGTGGAACCAAGTCTTACCCCCTTTATCGAGAAGCCCTTAGGGTCTGGCAATGGGCTGTGTCATCCCATCGTTTTCTGTTAGCAACGCACATCCCGGGGAAATCCAACGTGATAGTGGACAAGCTAAGCAGGGCAATATTGCTCCCTCACGAGTGGTCTCTCAAACAACAGGTTGCGGAGTTGATTTTCCGCAAATGGGGCCAGCCTTGCTGCGACCTCTTTGCCAGCCACATCAATTCAAAATGCAGAAGCTACTTTGCCCTAATACCACCTATGGGACATCCCCCGAGAGATGCACTCGTACATGATTGGCTCCCAGGTCTCCTTTATGCATTTCCACCCTTTGCATTGATACCCAGATTTTTACAGAAAGCAAAATCGCTGGGAAGGACTGTTATCCTCATAGCCCCTTACTGGCCTCGGCAGATTTGGTTCCCGTGGATCCTGGACCCAGTTCCGGACCTTCTGACGCACCCGTCAGGGGACCTCCATCCTTCCCTGCAGTCCCTGAAACTGACTGCTTGGCTAATCCACTTCCCCTAATTGCCAGGCTTCATTAAATTTCAGAAGATCCACCAGGAAATTATACTGCAGTAAGTGGAAAAAGGTTTTCAATTTGGGCCAACATACAGAAAACTGACCCTTTCCGAGCTCCGCTATCGTCCATTTTAGAATTTTTTACAAAGATTTTAAAGGAAGGGGCAGGAGCTGCTACAGTTAGAGTCCAGTTAACCGCCATCTCAAATTTCCACCTTGGATTTGATGGCTCAAACATTATGGGCCATAAGTTATTTAAAACTTTTCTTAAAGGTGTTCTTCACATGAGACCTCCTGTCAAAATTCCTTATTCTCCCTGGAATTTGAACTTTATGCTGTCTCAGATTATTCTCTCCCCTTTTGAACCAGCATCTTCTTGTGATCTCAAATATTTATCCTGGAAAACTATTTTTCTAGTGGCCATTACTTCTGCCCGCAGTGTCAGAACTCCAAGCATTATCTGTCAGACCACCTTACATGATTTTCCATGCTGATAGAGTATCTCTCAGAACAAACCCCTCATTTTTGCCTAAAGTCTGTTCTGAATCCAATATCAATCAGGTCATTGAGCTGCCAGTCTTTTTTCCCAACCACTCTAACAAATTGGAATACATGCTGCACAAATTTGATGTACACAGACAGCTCAGATTTTATCTTGACAGAACTAAGGATATTAGAAAATCAGATCAACTTTTTGTATCCTTTTCAGAAGCCAGAAAAGGTAATCCAGTGGCTAAAACAACTTTATCTAAATGGTTATCAGATTGTATATCCTTTGTTTATGCGAATGCTAGCATGCCATTGACACACAAACCCTAAGGCTCATTCTACCAGAGCCGTTTCTACGTCTTCTGCCTTTGAAGCTAAATTGCCCTTTGACAATATTTGTGCTGCAGCCACGTGGTCTAAGCCTCATACCTTTATCACACATTGCAAAGTAGATAAGGCTTCCAAGGACAGGTCTTCCTTTGGTTCCATGGTACTGAAAAACGTACTTCCATGAGCCACCCAAGATTGAGGGTGCTAGGGATGCTACCCATCAGTGAGAATAAACAGCGAGATTTAACAACTTCACATAAAGAAGTTATGTACTTACCATAACGTTCCATGTGAGTTGTTTATCTCGCCTTTATTCTCACGTCCCTCCCTCCTTCCCCCTCCTGGCTGACAGTAGACTTAGAGGCTAGTACTATCCTGGCTCCTCAGTACTTCTTTCCTTTGGAAAGTGTTCCCCTTTTAGAGTAGGGTAAAGGTGTATGTATATATGTGTATATATGTGTGTGTATATGTATATATATATATATATATATATATATATATATATATATTTACAGCAAACAAGATCTGAGGTAATTCCAGCAGTGCATTGTGGGATAAGGGGCTTGGTCTCGAGCTACTGGCAAACCTTGAGCTTTGCTGTCAGCCGTGTCGGAGCCGAGGATCGGCTCCGAACCCATCAGTGAGAATAAAGGCAAGATAAACAACTCACATAGAACGTTATGGTAAGTACATAACTTCTTTTTTTACTATATTCCTATCTATATCTAAGAGAAATTACTGTACAGTAATTATTTCCTATTAGCAAGGCAAATGCAGGTGTGCCGCAGTTGTGTTGCGGTTAGCTTTGTCGCCTCACAGCAAGAGGTTCTCCGGTTCGATTCTCGGCTGAAGCGCCTTCTGTGTGGAGTCTGCATGTCCTCCCCACGGTTGAGTGACGTTTAAAGACATGCAGGTAGGTGCGTACGTGAATGGGTGTGCCTTCTTTGAAGGTTGGGCGTCAGGCTGGCACCTCAGCACCGTAAAAACTACTGCCAATCAGCAGACCGGAGTTTCGCTGTGTCGACCCCTAACCAGGAAAAGCTGAAAGACATTAGTTTAGCAAGGCAAATGCAGATGATGATGATGATTGGATGTTTCTAGGTCCAAGACAAGATCCAAAATGCAGTCTTTCTATGAAAGAGTTTCCAAATCGCTATCAAACACCACTGCTGGGTCAGCTTGGATGACATCACTCTTTGTCACCTGCCTTCAGTTCCCAGGCTAACAGATACTAACAGAATTTTTAACATCTCTGTGTGAGAAGTACATATCTCTTAGATGTGCAGCTGCTAGAAAGTCACAGAGCAATAAAACACTTTAAGTTTTAAACATAGTAAATACTTCTCTCCAAGACAATAGAAAAACTTGTCGCTCTAGACATCATGTCTTCTTGCTGCATTAACTAACTTTTGTAGCACATCATAAAGCACTCAATTTCAACCTATTTTCTTGAAGTTTTGTAAGTTAATCTTCTATGTTCCAGCAGGGTATGCTGTGGTTACATTCTTGAAGCTCGGTACATAACATACAATTCCATATAAATCATAGCAATATTCACAAATTACATAGAATTATTTATAAAATTCCAGATAGCTGGGCTGGCAGTGTCAGAACTGGTATACACCTTAGTATTGCTACTTAGATTTCTGTGTACTTCGGGGAGATGCTGGAGATGGGTTTGGCATATTGTGATTTTGCAGTCAGTCTGAAGTAAACCTACTTGTTAATATCTCAGTGCTGAATGGAATGAATTGCCATTGCATGAAGATTAACTTCAAATCTTTATACAGAGTAAACGTACCCTTATTAGTAAGTTGCATTTCCTGTGGCATCACATAAACTTATCCATGCTTACCTTGCTAGTACAGATCCTGTTAATGTAGTCACTTGCTTCACTGGTGCTATAAACTCCGTATGAACACTTATAAACACACACGCATTAGGCAATTATGTGTATGTAAAATGTTGTCTTAAATGTTTTCTTTTTGTTTTTAGAGAGTTTTGTAAATGTGTTGTAAGTCAGACATAAGTTTTTACTGTAATCAGAGATTTTTTTCTTTAAACTTAGCTGTAACATATGCATTTCTCTGTGGTAATAATCTCCTGCTACAGGTCTTTCAGAAGTGTACTAGCAAATGCTGTACTTTGTTTCCACATTTTCTCCCTTGGGTCCCCTCTGAAAAAGGGCATGGCACAGTAGGTTTAACCTGGTTAACAAAACTTAATAAATAAGTAAATCAGTGACAATGTTTACGCGTCTTAACAGTATATTCACTTTAGAAGTGTACACATCTTAGATGGTGACAGAATTAAAGTTTCAGCATCATGTGTTGCATTTTGTTCTGCTTTGAATTTTGGGCTGTTCATACTCGTCTTTCTGCATTTTGCCAAGTAAGTTTCTACAGTGCTATATCCATATGTATTAGAAGGTTAACTCTCATTTAAAAAAATAGGTTATGAATACAGTCTTATCTTTGCATTCTCTTTATTTTAGCAGTAAAATAATTTTATTTTTTTGTCCTAATAGTCTTGAATCTGACTGTTCCAAATACTGTTTTTTTCCCCATTTTTTCACACTCTTGACTCTCACCAGTCCTTCCGCTACATTTTTCAGCATTTGCAAGAAATGTCTTGACTACTTTCTACTTTGCGGCACAGGGGATGAAGCCCTGACTACCATCCGGGTAATCTAGTTCATGTAGTAGATCTGATGTTTGAAGATACAGTTAGGGAGGATCGAAGTAAGCAGAGTATGCAAGCTTCTCCAACCTAGGGGAAGAGAGCAGTCCTGGTTGAGCAATTGCCTTCTCCTTGCATATACTAAAGGGCCATAGGGGGAGTGAACTTGGCTATCCCAGGCTGGTGACAATAACTGTTGGTGGTATGTATGGGACTACACAAGCATTAGAGGGAGGGTGCGAAAGGACCCCTGCAAGTAATGTGTGCTTACACATTTGCCACCGGGGGTGGGGGGTGGGGGGGGATTACGTCTTAACATAAATGCCCTGATTGCTTGTACCCAGCATTCTTCAAGCTACAAAGGAAATTAGTAAAATGTAGTTCCTAGCCTTGAGGCCAGAACCATAAGCTCATTATAAGACCTCATTTTGGAAGAAGTGGGACAAATGTGCTCATCCTCACCAGCATCAAAAGATGGGGAATGTGTAGGGTGAAGAAGAAAGTACCTTCATGGCTGCCTGGATGGTAACCATTCTGGATTGCTATTACTTCCTTGCTGGTAGACCCATCATGGAGGAAGATATGAGCTCAAGGCTTGATTTGAAGTGGCTGAATGGTTGGCAGGCACTGAAAAAAATGTCTTCATTGTAACCATCATCAGTTTTAAAGCTTTGTGGAAATTTGCCAGGAAATTGGAAACTTTGGATTCAGAGATTTGGATTGCACGTCACTAGGAACAGACTTCTGACGTAACAGAAAACATACATTGTGTTGTGTTCATGTTGCAGGAAAGGAATCTGTCACTTTTAACCTTTAGGAGGAACAACAGTTAAGATTTTTGTCTTGAAAGGCCAAGTTTCAAGCATACTGCAAGACTGAAAACTTTAATATGTTGGATGTTTATTTTTCACTAGAAATCAAAAGGTTCAGGGAAAAATTGATTCTTATGTAATTGAGTTGAAACATGGAATGGAAGACTGTTCATTTCAGTTTCATGATTTATTGATGAGAGAGTGAATTGTGTGTAGAATTAAAACTGGTCAGGTCAGAGGCACATTGTTAAGGGAAGCTGACATCATATTGGATAAAGTACTTTTGATTTGTGTAGATCACATAAGCTTGTAAGTATGCATCTTTAACAGTATGACTGAGGAGTTGGAAGTGTTTAAATTAAAAAGTCTTCAGTGTGAAAATAAGTGCCAACTGAAGCACATATTTTGATTAAAAAATAAGAATGAAAATTCTGATGACCTGCATTGTATCCAAGATGGCTTCCAGTAATAAACAAGCAGTTGGAACCACTCCCTGTTTTCAAAAAAATTCAGACTGTACATTTTCTTGGAGTTGCAACCACTTCATAAACCTCTGTAAGAAATGTTGCATCAAGATTTGTATGTTTTAGCGGCAAAATACAAGTATAGAAGTGCATTTTTCTGTTTTGTCTAGTGAATGTAATCATATACTGTGGGCAGTGATGATTACGTTTGCTGCTACCAATTGTCACTTTTGTTTAGAAAAGCTGATTGTCATTATTGCTGTTTTTTTAAGTTACATACTGGGGGGGGGGGGTGCAGTATATTTTGTTACTGTATATTTAAACCATTGAGTCAGTCTTCTTGAAGTCTTTTGATGTGTTCATTGAGCAGACTGAAGCCTGTAGGACAGATTTGGTTTAAACTGTGATTTCAGGTGCAGAAAATACAAAATAATAATCTATGATGCGTTTTTGGGAAAGCTTTTAGGGCAGCCAGATATTTTAGTTCATAATGCTTATGAGACACTTGGTATGATTAAAAGAATTTTTGCTGAACAGTTGCACAGTTATTACCTAGTGTGTATTGTAGTACAGTCAATACCAAGGGTTAGAACAGTAGATCTAATAATATTGAAGAGAGATTGAGGGTCAGAACTTGAACACTATCACAAGTAGAGTCTTACAGACATCTTCCACATTCATGCACTACCTGAAAATGTACTTCAGGGAGAGAGTCAGGTACCTGCTCTATTGGATACCCTTTTGTATATTGTCAGCATAAAGAAGAATAGTGTTAATAATGCTGCTTTGATTAACAGATGTAGTCACATAACTTTTACTTTAAGTAGGTCACTGCAGGCTCAGAAACATAACTCTCAAACTGTTGAAAATGCATTGGAGGGTCTGATGACCCTTTACAATATTTTGATTTATATCAAGGTGTGGGGTTTTGCCATGTTCTGATTAATTTCAAGACTTGGGTTATCTGAAAGGTGAGTATTACATTAACATTTCAGTTGAGGCAATACCAGCGATTCATTCTCTGATTAAACTTATTGTTGATAACCATTTTTAATTCAAAGACTCCTGTCGGTCAGTTCTGGAGCATAGAGACTGAATATGCAAAAAGGAATTCTGTGTATGCCAAGTCCAAGATTCCTGTATCTAACTGTGTATCTGAGTGCTCCCCTTTCCCTGAAGTATGTTGATCTTGGAGTTGGTGTGTGTAAGTAACTTGGGTGTGGGGATGCAGGTAATTTGTCCCCAGGTAAGGAGCCTTTTAAAGAAAAGTAGTTGTTGTTGTTGTTTGTCTTTCGGCTTTTCCCGGTTAGGGGTCGCCACAGTGGAAATCCGGTCCGCTAATGATTGGCAGTTGTTTTTTTATGGTGTCGAGTTGCCAGCCCGACGCCCAACCGTCAACGAAGGCACGCCCATTCAATGCATGTCTTTCGAACGCCCACTCGACCGCGGGGAGGACATGCAGACTCCACACAGAAGGCACTCCCAACCCAAACTGTGAGAATCAAATGGGAGAACCTCTTGCTGTGAGGCACCACCGCTTAAGTATTTTTTAAAGAAAAATAGTGAAGTCTGTAATTTGCTGATGTTATGTAGGTGTGCAGCTTTTTCCATAGTTCTGTGATTGACAGTTATGGGTCTCAGAATCACAATAGGGAACTTTTCCAGATGCAGTTAGACATAGACTTGAGCAAGAATTGAAACACATGGTAGCTGCAGGAGTTGTAGTTTAAAAAATGATGGAATGGCTAAATAGCACTATAATAGCAGTAATACAGGACAAATTGGGAATATGTACAGATCCTCAGGACTTAAAGTTGTTGCAACCAGGTAAATATGTTACCTGTTTCTGATGCTAATCAGTGGTTTTGGCAGGTTAAGTTAGAGGATCCAGTTTCATGCTCTGCATATTTAGTGCAGCCCGATGACATGCAGACTTCTAGGGTTACTGTTTTCTCTTCAGCTCAAGATGTATTCACAGTTGAAATCATTGATAAGCTAGATGGTATAGTCAGTATGGCTGTCCTTGTAATCTGAAAAGCTACCACACAGACAAATAACTTGCTGCTTGTAAAGCTGTTTGACAGGTTAAGGCAAAGACTTTTCAAGCTGAACAAAAGTGAGTGCCTGACCTGAGTAGCTTTTCTCAAATATATGGGGTATGTTTTGCATTCATAGGGAATTTAACCTGATTCTGATGAAGTCAGAGCAGCTTTGAGTATGCAGAAGTCGCATAAATCACCACTTATGCACTTTTATGGTATATTTTTCCAAATTCATCTCCAGCTTGTCTGGTATAATAACACAACTCTGGTAACTGCTAGAACATAATCTAGTATGGTTTTGGTCCATGGAGCAGTAGAAAGGTTTTGAAATACTTCAACATCTTGTCATCATGGCAGCTACACTCTAAACTGTATGATGTTTCGCACCATTTTGCTGTGCAAGTAGAACTAGAATTGTCATTGCAGGAATGAGGACCAATAGCATATGGATCATTAGTTCTGACTGATGCTGAGATGCATTGTACTGAAATAGAAAAGGAGAACTTAGCCATAGTTTATGGTTGTAAAGCATTCCATGGCCATATTTATAGAAACAGGATTATCTGTTACATCATCCTATTTACCACTCTGGAGTATTTGTACAAGACACTTGTAAGACTTCAAAGGAAACCTGCAAATGTATGCATGTAGCTGATACTGTACGTAGAGCATACCTGTACAGGTGTAAGGAATATTTATTTGACAAAGATCTGGAAATCCTCTCCATTGTTTCACAATTACTTGTATCTGCTGGGAAGTTTGAAAGTCTTAAATAACCTGTAAAGGGAAGACTTGGAACTACACATGCTGAGTGATGTGATTATGACATCATCAGTTGGTGCTGTCATTACATACTCTACTACTTCATGTTTTTTAATGTCAAAATGTGCTTTCTTGTATATAAGGCTTGTTATTCAAGGGTGACAGGAGTCATTACTCCCCCTCTTGGGGAGGCCAGAATTTCATCACTGGGAACTTATTTCAGTGGAGTAATGGTCACTGTTCATCCCTCTTAGAAGTAAATCTGTTTTTTTAAATGCAGCTTTCTGGGCTTCATGATGGCAAAAGAGGGTATAGCCCTGATTAGGAGAGGCTTAAACTTGCTGTGGTTCCTGTCATTTGCAGTAGGCCAGAATGTTAGGAAATGGCAAACCCATGCTTGTACTCTGGGGTGTTTCCCACTGTTCTTGTTTTGCCCATTTTCTGATAGGCCTAGAACTCTGTAGTTTAGTCTTATGGAGATTCCCTTTAGGTCATCTGATCACAGATCGTTGAAGATTGGTGCCAGTGCTTATTTACCTGGTAACTTCTTGTTCAGGAATAAGGGACAAAGCCAAAAAAATAAGGTGCAATTGTTAAATATTATAGTAGTCAAAGTCATTTAAGAAGTTATTAGTACAGCAGGTTTTGTATCAACATGTACTCCTCAGTGATAATGCAAAAATCAAAAATGTTTCAAGGGACATGACCAAAAAGTGAGGCAAAATCGAGGACAATCTGCAAAATGAGGCACATTTGAGAGCTGTCCCCCCGACCCAGCAGTACTGGTTAGTACCAGTTGATGAGGGGACATTGTGTTAGTTTAAGCCATGGTTTGTGGCCCATGAATGACTGATGGAACTCTTAATGCTTGGTAGGAGCTTGAGTCTGAGATGGGGAATTTCTCCCTTAGGGAAGTTGTTTAGATGGCAGCACCAGGCCTTCAGAGCCCCTGGCATGATTCTGGACTGTCCTGACACCTGGTGCACTCATACTTTACACTTGTGAGCCGCTATTTTGTAGTTTTTAAAGGGCGCTGTGCTTCCTCCTTTTGAGACTCACATTGTGAATCAGAGGGTTTAGAGGCCCTGGTCAGTGAGGCAGGCAAAGTCAAAGGCTTCAATTAATTTTTGTCTCTCTTCTAGGTACATATCTACTTGCACTTAGTTTTATTTTTTTATACTGTCTGATGTTTACATGTTCTATTATCTTATTTTCCTTTCTATGTTTACTTAGTTTCATGTACTCTCTGGTGTTTGTCTCCTATAATCTTATTTTCCATCCTCTTTTGCTTTGTTCCCTGTTTTTAGCCTGGATGTCATGGATATTTACCATTTAAATTTTAGCATACTGTTTTTTTTGCATTCTTCCCTTTTATGCTTACATGCATGATAAAATTACTACCATTGTCTTGCAGATCTATAATTGTTCCGGGGGGAGGGGGGGTTCTTGTATACCTCAGCCAGGCAGCAGTCCACATCCTTTTTTGATCAGTGGAAATTGGGCATGCCTAAACTTTCTTATCCCCATAATCCTTTGTTTAACCTGTTTTTGTAATGCCCATGGATGGCTCTACTACATAATTTTTCTTAGACCAGTCCCAGTTTCTACAGGCTAAGTACCTTTCTTTTTTTTTTTGGGAGGGCGAAGAGAGCCTGAAATCCACCCATCCTCCTTGCCAGGATGGGATAGGTTATTTTAAGTTTTCTAGGTCTTAATGTCCCTTCTGTCCAGAATTAACTGTTAATCTTGTGTCTGTTGTGGGTTGCGTCAGACATGTGGTTTGCCCTCTTGGATGTTTTTCTTCTTTGCATTATTAATATTGCAGGTCTTTACAGTAGATCCTTTTAATTTGATCTGTATAATAATAATCTTGATGGGCACCATTCCTGGCAGAATGTTGCATTCCCTCAAGAGTCTAGAGTCTGCCCAGGTGTTGAACATTGAGACCACCAAAGCCTGGCAAGAGAGGAACTCTCTGTGTGCTTCTTTACAGGATGATTTGCCATTTGTATTCCTGACATGGGACACCCACATGACTTCATTGTGCGAGTGCTTACCTTTGTCATAATAAGACAGAGTTGACACAGTTTCACAAATTATTCTCTTCTTTTCTCCACCTCCAAAGTTTGCCTTTTCAGATGCAGAGCTATGTGCTTCCTTTGGCAGTTTACCACTGTTAGGGGACCCAGGAGATCTTGGCTGGGCCTCCTTTATCTGCCACCTATCCTGTCACTGTCATTGAATGTTTTGCTGATAGAGGTCGCTTGCCTAGGCTGCCTAAGAGTTTTAGGTCAGCTGCCTGTATCCCTTCGTGTGTGTGTGTGTGTGTGTGTGTGTGTGTGTGTGTGTGTGTGTGTGTGTGTGGTGGTGGGAGGGTTGGGAGTTACTCTTCAACAGCTAAAACTTAAGACATTTTTCCTTGTCCTAAACATGGAAAGCATTTTTTCCAAGGCTTCTTTTCTGCTAGTGCATATCCCAGTCCATAGCATGGAATATTGTCTTGTACAAGGACATTAAGCCAGGACATTGTTGCTTGTGTTGCACTTGACATTGTTGTTTCAGGTTTCACTCTTTCATCAGGTCACATTCTTATGTGTGAGCTCTCCCTGGCACTCTGTCTTAGCTGGTCCTCATTTTCTGTCCTGCAGCTGTGATTTCAGTGGTTTTGTCTGCTTTGAACCTTCAAGAGCTGGAAAATTCTAGACAGGAGTCTTCACTTTCTTCTCATCAGTAGAGCAGTTAAAGTAGGGTGAATTGTTTAGGGGTCAGTTTCCTCTTGTACTGACCTGTCCTGAATTTCTGTATCTTGTTGCCTCTGGTTGTTTATCTTCATGCAAAAATGCCCTCCCTTAACAAGCATGTTAAGGTTATTTCCATCAAACAGGGTAGAGGGAGAGAGAGTATCAAAGCTGTCTTTGCAGTTTCACCTGCACTGTCCACAGGGCTTTTTACCTGTGTCTTAACATTATGTTCCAGATGGGTCATACATGCAGCGACATGCGCCACTGTTGCATGCATGCTCCTCTGTATGCAGCACAAAAATATCTGCTTGTCCCCCCACCCTCAGTGGTTTATAGCCTCTATCAGAGAGCACTACAGCTGCAAACAATCCTAAAAAAAAATGTCCATGGTTACCTGTCTGTTTCTTATTACACCTCCCGTATTTGCTATCTACTTGAAAAAAAAAAATTTCTGATGTTTGCCTGAGGTATAAAAATACATATGCAAACACTTACAGGTAGAAATGTTAAACATTATGGATGTTGTTCCTACTTGGGAGCCATACAGATGTTCTCTCATTGTTCCTTTGTAAATTGCCTTTCCAGTCTCTGTCTTCCCAATATTGTCTAACCTCCTCTGATTGATTCTTATAGGTATGTAATATTTTATATGCTCTACAGATAATTGTCTAGCCCCGACTAAAAACTCTACCAAAATTGATCTTTCACTTAATACCACCCCCATCCCTTTCTGTTTGCCTGTATCCCATTATCAATCCCTGGTAGGGAAGATGGTCTCTAATCTGCAGTCCAAACTTCTGCTTGTCCTTAACCCTTTGTATTACATTCTCCTCTATTATTTTCTTCTAATATCTTAGATCCTTTGCTTATTTTCTCTAGTAATTCCAGCCCCTCTTGCCTATTTCCTATACCCCTGTATGCAGTCATCCCTGTTGGTAAAATCATCCTTCTCCATTCCTGTGTCAGCTTGGTTCTTAAAATACATTATGCTGCTTTATAAATGTAATATTCTGTATGGTTGTTATTCTCCCTAAGGACCCCTGTTTCATCATCATCCATTTCCATTTTGATTTATAACATTCTACTTGTGTCATGTATGTGAGCCTACCTAGTTCAAAAGCATCATTTGAAATCAGGTAATCCTAAACCACCTTGTTGTAAGGGGAGAATCATTTTATCCCACTTAACTCTTGCCCTCTTCCCATCCCAAATTCCTTCAATTCTTTATCATCATCCACATCATTTCCTTGGATTTATAAAAATATGCCTGGTCCATATATAAAACCAAAGGGACTAAACCTTTTTCACTGCTTGTATCTTAATATTCATATCCATTATCAGTTTCTCAGTTTTTGTATTATCTTTTTTTAGTCTCTTTCCACATATCCTTGGCTGCCATAACAGAATTATTTTAAATATATATACCTAAATACTTCACCATAAACATGGATATTGCTGATCATTTATGTGTGATTATATAGTTCATCAATACAGCTTTTGTTTTATCTTCATTAATTTTATATCTTAGAAATACTTAAAGCTGTCTCAAAATGTTCCATAACACAGATGTGTCCTTTTTGGATTTATCAAGTACAAAATAATGTAATTTGCAAATAAAGCTAATTTTCTTGATTACCGTACTACCTGTATTCTTGAGTTTTGAGTCCTTTTTTTTCTTTGTTAGTAACTCTAAATATGAAGCAAATAAAACAGGTGAAGGAGGGCACTGCCGCTTGTTTCCTGTGTTCAAACACAGCTTGTCAGAGAGGAGCCCACCAAAATTCTTGCCTTCGGCTCTTCATATATTTTCCTAACTACGCATTTCATTCTGTCAGAGAATGCAAATTTTTTTATTGTCCTACTCATAAAATCCCAGTTGAGTCTATTGAATGTTTTCTCTGCATCATAACCCACCAACAATAGTGTCATGTCATTACATTCTCTTGACTGAATCATCATTGTTCTATTAATATTATCAAGTGTTTGCCTCGTGGTATGGTTATGTTGGTAAAAAATGCCATTCCCTTAGCTAGTATAGACACCTGCACTTTGTAATCATGATTTAAAAGTGAAATGGGTCTATCTGAAGCTGAATCTGAAAGGTCTTTGCCATCCTTGAGTATTACAGCTAATTACATCTACTACAGCTTCCTTCCAAGTCCTGTTTTTTCATCCCTCTTTTAAAATACTATTATTAAAACAATCTTGATCTTCATCACTTTCTTCCCTCATACATTCCAACATTCCACAGAAATATCATCTGTTTCTGTACACTTTCGTGTTGATAGAGTATACATCACAACTATTATTGCATCTCTTCCTGTCATGGCTGTTAATTGTTGAGCCTCATATTGCTCACATATGTAAGTCTTCCAGAAATATTTCCATCTGTGCCTTTTCTTAGTTACTCCTGCTTTGTACAGGTTTTCATAAAATTTCTGAAATATCTCTAATTCCTCTACAGGATCTCTGGTTATTTTTCTTGTTGTAGGACCCCTAGGTTTGTTGACAGTCCTTTATACTTTCTGTTGCCTAAGTCGTTGTGCTAAAAGGTTTTGTGCTTGGACATTTTATCAAAAAAGAGTTGTTTAACAGTAACCTTTCTAAACTCGTGTTTATCATCCAAATGTTAATATTTTTCCTTTAGCACTCAGCTGTTGTTCCTTTTCTTATTCTGTGATATTCCTTTTATTTTGCAATACTTTAAGCTTTCTCAGCCTTTCTAAACAAGTCATGTTATGTTTTTTCCCATAGTTCTCTTATTTATACCACATTTTAAACTCCATTTCATCTTATCTTCTATAGTGATGCTTGCAGATAAACAAGAAACTGCCCAGCTCTCATTTTTATATCATTATACTGCATTTTTATCTTAATTTTTGTTGCTGCATGATTATTGGATGTAGGTCAAAGCTTTCAATTAAATACACATGTAACTGTGAAATATCATTTATATTCCCTCCATCCCAGTTATTTTCCTTTAGGGAGTAATATGTTAATTCTTTCCTTGTTCCGGTTATTTATTTTACATCTTCCATACCAAATATTCTCAGTTTTTTAGAAATCTGTCCTGTTGTTTATATTTTCCCTTCTAGGTCTGTCTGATACATTCTCACTATTGCAGATCAGGTTTAGCCACCATCCATAAATAATAATCCGTGCTGAAACATGATTATTTCTTCTAAAATTATCTTAAACTCCATAGTAGCAATTTTAGGTAGAATGTACATTCTAGTCAGCTTAATCATCCTACCCTGCTAATAACTCCTTTATAAGCACAGATTTATGATATTGTATATTTTTCCTTCTTCACAATTGAAACCCTTCTAGCAATCATTTTCTCTATTGCTCCCTTTTTCTTTTGTCCATGATATTCTGTAGAATGTCCAACCTGAAATCTGTTTTTGTTAAATTCACATGCTCAGTTCTGTTCTTCTGTTTCATGTAACATTGCTGTTTGTTTTATGCACATCTTAATGTCATTGTTTTTTTTTTTTTGCTTTTTGTCTATTCTTGTAAAACCATTTACAGTTCATGATAATATAGAGAAGAGTAGCTATTATGATAAAAAGCTATTACTCCCACTTATTATACACGACAATTCGTGTGAATGTTTGTTTCCAACTTTTAACTTGTGTGAACACAGTAATATGCAGGCTGATGTCTTGTATAGCTGCTTTTTCTTTTCTACATTTAAACCTGTATCGCATTTTCAGTACTTTTTGCTTCAGTAAAAACACTCAGCTAAAAATAAATTAATTAATAAAATAGGTTTTCAAAAGCTTATCCAGTTTTATCATATAACACACACACAAAACTGTGTACATTTTCAGCAAATTAAGTTTACCCCTCCAGATAGGAGTGGTTGCCTCAAATTGATGGCTTCATTGACAGGCACTGTCTATGCAAAAAATAAGGGTATTCATTCTAAAGTATGTTTTGGAGCACATGTTCCCACTTAGACTAGTTGCTGTCTGATAACTTTTTTCATTTTTTTAACTTTTTTTCTCATCTCTATTCCCCTGCCCAGGTATGAAAAACACAATGCACACCTTCAATAAATATCAACTTATAGCCTAAGGAAAATGCACTGGTTACCTTTAACAAAATTGTATACTTGATGCACTAAATGAAGTAAAGTACTAAGGATTCTGGGGAAGCAGCTATTTGTATAACTTATTAATTTCCCTAAGTTACATATGGCATTTTTTCACTGAACTGCTTGCCAATGTTCTTTAGATGCTTATACACCATAGCTTCTACATTTCACTTGCAGAGAGTGTCCAGATCTCTTATGTTTAATTACTTGTAACTGCAGACTTCTCTTCTCCAAATAAAAGCAGTTAGTGGTTAAAAAAGCAACGACTAGCAACTTTGCAGATGCACAAATGAATCATTGTAAATTTCACTCAAGCATTCTTTTAAATTGTCTCATGATTAATTCTTTTGTTGTGTCCTACTGAAAGAATTATTACTTTATAAATACAAGACATGTTTACCATTTTCATACATTTCGTAGTTTTATTTTTTGTTTTCAGACCTATTTGCTTAAAAAAATGTGTCTATAGTTTAAGCTGAGGACACGAATTTAGAAGTCCTGCTCTATAAAAATGGGAAGTTATCTTAATTCACTGCAAGCAATACAGTTTTACATCCCCCAGCAGCCCAAAATCACAATGTTGTAATTGGCTTTAACTTGTTTCTGTTTAGCCTTTCATACCATGTTACAGTATAAAGTCTGGGCACTTTACAATTAAGAAAAAGTACTTTCTTGCTTTACTATCATTAACATATACAACAGTAGCTTTTAAGATTTCTCCCACCTCACGTTTAAGATGCTGTTAACTGAATATTGCAAAAAAAAAATGCTTTACAGCATAACACATAATTTACATCATTAAATTTTATACAAATGGTAATAATAACAAAACTGTTTTACTTGTAGTTACTTTTGCAGTCCCTCCAGTATCCATCTAATGAGATAAAGTGAGGGTATTTATTTGCCTTATTGGTCTCTAACCAGTTTAACAAGTCAGTTAAATTCCAGTCTTTCTCCTATGTGCAAAGCCACATTTCAGTCATCATTTCCCATATGAAGTGGCATTAATGCTTTGCGGTCTCCCACTTATGCACTAATTTCACAATGTTGCTTGTCTTCCCGATATTCTATATTTCCCAACACAAGTGTACTCTTAATTCTTTTAGTCACCTCCTGTACATTTTTTCTGCCTCTCAAGGATTTTCATTTGGAGCAATAGAAAATGTTTTGTTGGTAAAGTCTCTCTCTCTGGGCTTTGTTACTTTCATAAGAGTGAGACTCGGTCTCCCTCTGCTTGCTGGCTCACATTTTTGTTAGATAAAAAATTTTATTTACTCCAGAACTTGTGCTCTGTCAGACATCTTTGATCTTCCAGGAAGAATATTCTGACAATAGCTGGATACAGCAGGTTGAATCTCACACACACCTCTCGACTTTCCCTGATTGACAGGGTAAACTCACTTCTCTTCTGTCTAGTGTAGTGTGAATAATCATTTTCCACAAACACTCTTTTGTCCCCAATTTTTAGCTCTTTTTCCTCCTGCTGCAATTTTGGCAGTAAAAGCTCTTCTGATATGAGTGCATCTTTAATAATGTAGGTCTTAGCTGCTTTTTTTTTTGTATCCAGATTTGAAGCATACATATGATGTGCCCTCTCAATTAATAAATCCTACACTAGAACACCAGTCCAGTTGTGTATTTGTACTTTAATAAAATCAGTGCAGTTTGCTTCTTCCAGTTTCTTTGGTATTGCAGAAACTCTCAGATTTTCTGTGTGTGCTCTGACTTCTAAATCTACTGTTTTTGAAACAGCTGTTCTTAAAAAAAAAAAAAAAAAAACTCACGCTTGAACATCCTTTTCTTTTCGACCTCTAATTTTAGCGTTTTTTACCAGTTTTTATGAATGCCTAGTTAACATTTTTTATTTTTGCAGCCTTTTGTTATTTGACTTTATATATTCATTCAGTGTTTTATTTATTTTGTATATCTGAGTGCATTGGATTTATTTATTACACTGAAGAATAGAAAGCCATCTCCTGTACCAAAGCTTAATCTTGAACTGCTTTTTGCTGAGCAAGATCCTTTTCACTCAGAGTTTTTTCTTCTCCTTTTCTAAAATGTTGAGTTTCTCTTATTTACTCCAAATGCCTTCTTTGCTGGCATCCAGGCAGCATAATTACTAGCCAGTATTTGAATTATTCCCAAGTTTAAAGCTTTTGATCTCTTTGTTTCATAGTTTTTGTTTTCACACTGGAAGAGCTCTAATCAAGCTATTGATCAGTGTGCAGCCATCTTGAAAGTCTCAAACGTTATATTTCCTGACCCTTCGTGAAGCTTAGGAATATTCTTTTTATTACATTTGATAGCAGACTACTTTATTAGGAGAAGAATCAGTACTTCCTTGCCTCTAGCTCTATTAAGCATTCTGTGATTGCAATGACCTATGAAATTTTTCCCATCTCTGTGCTGACCCTCATGAATGTATGGACTGTCTTTGTAATTGCTTTTGTATGCTTCTAGCATATTTAGTGTCATCAGCCTAACAATTTTAATACTTTTAGTTAGATTGCCTGTGAATAAACCATTTTGTATCTGCACAGTAATTGCCTTGCGAGGTACCTGGCATGATTATAGTATTATCACACAATATGTTTGGTTTCTTTAAAGAATATACCAATGGGCAAATAAAATATGAATCTTTATTTTTTATACATGTACTCATAACAAAATAAAGTCTGACCCATTGCTTTTAGTTTATGCCCAGAATGTGTCAAAACAGGACACAGTGATTTGTACCCTATGTTAAACATCTTCATTGACTTGAAGACTGTTCCCGACAGTTATAGCATTTTACACTAGTATCATGCATAAATGTAATGCTTTTGCATCTTACCACTAGCTTCTTTTTCACAAGACATAATTTTTGTTTTTTATAACCTTGACTACATTCAATTTGTGCATTTCAACTATGCCTATATACATTTTGATTTCATTCTGTTCCATTGCATGGAATACATGCATAAAATGTTACATAACTTAATTTTGACTTTTATACATTTTGTTTGAAGTAACTATGATCTATTTATATACCATGCAGATTTCATTACTGGCTCTTAAGAATGGTTTTCCTTGCTATTAGTCACAGTGTTTGATCTTGGTGTGGTCTCTGTATGTTTATTACCAGATGTCACCTTAGACATAATATGGGGAAAGTCGTATCATCTTTTTTTGCTTCATTTTCAGTCACAGCTTTTGCATACTTCCAGTTCCTTTCCACTTCCTCAGTCGTGTTTAAGCTAAATAACTGAATGCCCATTCACTCTGCAGATATTGTGTGCTTTGTCAAGCGTCAGGTGTTATCTCTCAATAACCTGTCTTTGACTTGATCATTTTGATAACACATATTTTGTTTTGTCTCCTACAGTGAATTGTGCAAGTCACGAAAGTCACAGTCTTTGGCTCTTTGTTTTGGTTTAGTGACATTGGTGTCTTTTGACTCCTGAACTCTTTGACTTTTAGTTAGAATAGATCATCATCATAATCCCCTTTTTCTCAATTTTTCTGCATGTGATCAGGGTTTTGCTTCAACTGTCTGCACTTCTGTTGATTTAAGTGCCACTCTCCTATTTTCAGTGGTTATGCCTGATTGTTGTCTGTCTTTTCTCATGCAGTCCATCCATCTCTTTGCTGGGTGTCTTCTTTTCTTCATCTTATTCTTGTCTCTACAAAATCATCTTCACTGAATTGTTCTTTTGATTTCTTGCACATTACCAAAACTACAGTGATCTGTTCTTTTTAACCTTCCCTGCACTTGGAACTGCTTTGGCTTCTGCTCTGATGTTCTTATTTCTTTTTCTTATGGTGTGCATCTTACCACCCATCTCAGGCACTTCATCTCCATCAGCTCTAGCTTTTTCATCTGCTCTGCCTTCACTGCCCAGGTTTCTGTACCTTACTGTTTTGTGCACCTTACTTTTCAGCTTTTTTGGCATTCTCCTTTCACATACTACATATGTGCCAGTTGGCTGCAGCATCTCTGAGTCTAGCTTTGGTGTTTTCATTCAAAGTTCCCTTCTCCTCAACCATCCCTCCCAGATGCTTGAAGCTATTAACCTCTTTCACTATTTCCCCTTCTATCTCAGATGTTCTTCGTGTTTCACTGTTGCAGTCCTCACATATGGGTTATCTGGCTCCCGGTAGCCCTCATTTGGCCCAAATACCAGAATCCTTGGTATATGACGTTGGCTGCCATCGGTTGTAAAACTAATCTCAGAACATCAGGTATAAAGGGAGGCAGCCAACGCCATTTCTTCAGTCTTTCTTGCCACGGAGCCCAAAGCAGATGCAATTCACACTAGTGCCGGTCAGCCGTTTACCTTTGTTTTGCTTTCCGACTACCAAGTTGAAGACGCCTTCAGGTAAGTACCCCATTAGAGATCCTCTTTTCTTGCTTTAATGAATGTCAGATAAAGTTAATAACTATTTTGCCTGTGGAAAACAGATTCCGCACCGTGATTTCCTTTCCTATTGTATAACTTGTTTGGGACTTGAGCACGATGTCCCTAACTGTGATCTCTGTGCTTCCTTTAATCCGCGTACCATATGCCGTAGAGCTAAGATTTTGTATAAGCATTTCGGAGTCTGGCCCAAGTTCGTCGGTATGGCATCTTCTAGTCTCCCGACTTCGAATATACCTAGGAAACGCAAAGACTGCGACAGGCCTAGGGTTAAATCTGCCAACGACGCACCAGTGAAATTGGTCGTCAGCACAGCGGTAGTCAGTGAGGTGCTTTTTCAGCCCCTGCAGTCCACAGATTTTCAGCTGCAAGCCTCTGCCGAGACCTTTACAGAGTCTTCCATGCCGCAGGCTGCTATTTTATCTTCAGACCTTCTGCCTGTCGCCGCCTCAGATGGGTCCGGAGCCACTTTGCAGGCACCGGCTTCTGACGCCTCTTCTTTTCGACATGAGACCAGAACCACACCAACTACCTTAGTTCAGACTTCTGCAGTTGCTAGGCCTCCCAAGTCCCTCCGGATTGCTAGTAAACCTTCCAACCACAAACCTACTCACAAGCAGGTGTTGGCCTCCCCTCCTGTGCCTCAGTCCCAGTTGATAAAGATGGCTGGTGATGATCTTTCCCTGATTAGGGTCTCCCACCCCCCCTTCAAAGGGGGCTAGGGAATTATCTCCTGATGTTTTGTCTGTCTCAGATTCTGAGATTTCCAGTGTATCTGCCGAAGAAGGAAATTCTCAACTTTTTTCTGGCTTTGAGGATTCTGATGCTGAGGACTCTATCTCTTCTGCCTCCCCTCCAGAAGTTTTTCCTTTGGGGATACTTTGAATACCCTTAGGGAGCATTTTAAATGGGAATGTCAGGATTTTCCACAGTCTAAGAAAATAATCGGAATTTTTGGATTTGTCACAGCATTAGCCTCTGTCTATACCTCCAGTTTTGGAAGTTGTGGATGATGATTTCATGGAAAATTCTTTAACTCCTAATTCTGTTCCTCCTGCCCCCAGAAAATCGGATAGGTATTATAGGGCTCCTGAATCTCATCAATTCCTTTTTAAAAACCGTACTGCTGATCCAGAAATTATTTCTCAAGGCCCCAAGGGTGTTAAGGCTACTATTGCTAAAAACCCTGTGCCTTCTGATAAAGAGACTAGGGCCTTGGACAGGTGGGGTAAAAAAAGTCTATACCTCTGCAACTCTTGTCATTAGATCCGTGAATTGTCTTTTTCACATGCTTAAGTATCAGCAGCGTACTTTGGAGGCTGTTAAGGCTGGATTTGGGGATATTCCTTCCATGACTGAGAACAAAGATTTACAAGACTTACTGAATTCTGCCACTTTAGTAAATAGGCATCCACTTCATTGTAGTTTTGACACTTTGGAGGCTTCCTGCAGAGCAGCAGCCACTGGTTCTGTAATTAGAAGGCATGCTTGACTCAGGGAGCAACCTCTTTCTGAACCTGTTAAGTCCAAATTGCTGGATGTTCCTTTGTACAAGGACAATCTTTTTGGTAATAAGGCTGAGGAGGTACTGAAGAAGTTGGAGGATAAGGCAAAATCTATGCAGGCTGTAAAAGATTTCCTTCAGGTTCAGCCTGCTCAGTTTAGTAGGCATTATTCTTCCAAGAATTGGTCTTTTCCTGATCCTGGCAAGCAGGGTCGCTCTAGGCCTAGGGGTTTCAGATCTTCCAGAGGGCAGGCTTCTGCCCCTCAAAGGGCTAAACAGTGGCATTCTTCTTCTGCTAAATCAGGGAGTTCTAAGCCAGTTTCCCAAAGCAAACATTCTCAATGACTCTGGCTTTCTTGTGCCTACCTCTGCGGGCCCTGGGTTTCCTTTGGGGGGGAAGGTTAGCCAGGTTCCCAGAGGTGTATGGTCTGCCATCACAGATGACAAATGGCTGCTCAGTATAGTAAACCACGGTTACAAGTTTTACTTTCACACCTTCCTGGTTTTACAAGGGTACCTCGACATATGCAGAACTCTCAGGGCAGCGGTAGAAACTCAAATTTCTTCTTTACTGACTATGGGGACAATAGAGCCAGTTCCTGCAAATCAGGCAGGCCTAGGTTTTTATTCAAGACTTTTTCTGGTACCCAAGAAAGAGGGGCACCTGGCGCCCTATTCTGGATCTGTCTATTCTAAACACTTTTGTGGTGATTCCCAAATTCAAGATGCTCACCCTTCAGCAGTTCCTACCAATGCTGGGCAAGGATTCATGGCTGGTAACTTTGGACCTAAAGGAGGCTTATCTGCACATCCCAATAAGGGAAAGTTGCAGGCAGTTCCTTCGCTTCAGGGCTGGGAAGCAACACTTTCAATTCTTTGCATTGCCCTTTAGCTTATCTACTGCTCCCAGAGTTTTTACCAAGTGCCTGGCTCCAGCCATTGATTTTTGCAGGCAGCGAAACATTCAGATTTATCCTTACCTTGGACGTCTGTCTCATTCAAGCACGACTAGAAAAGGATTTTGATTTCGTGAAGAACATACACACCTCTTTGGGTTAGACTCTCAACGTAAAGAAGTCAAAGTTGGTTCCTGCAGGGGAGATTGTTTTCCTGGGAGCAAGTCTGAATACAGCCACCCAGATGGTATTCCTCCCTCAACAGAAGCAAGAAGATCTTTCAGCTTACTTCATGAACTTGGCAAGCATGACCCAGCTCTCTGCAAGGCAATTGCTGCAAGCACTGGTGTTCATGGCTTCATGTATTTTGATGATCCCATATGCAAGGCTGCATATGAGAAAACTTCAATGGTACCTCAAGAATCTTTGGTGTCAACACACACAGGACTTAGACTTGATTCTCCCCCTGATTCCCTGTCTACAAATGAAGTTCCTCTGGTGGGTGACAGCCAGTTCTCAGAACAAGGGTCTGCCTTTCCGCCCACTGCCTGCCAGCCAGACTCTCACCAAAGACGCCTTAGATGTTACATGGGGGGCTCATCTGGAAGGCAGGGACATACAAGGGACTTGGAGCAACCAGCAGATTCATTTGCACATAAACTTAAAAGAAGTGATGGCAGTGCAGCAGTCCTTGCTGGCTTTCAGGGACCTACTCTATCCAGGGACTCTGCTGATCAGGACAGACAATACCACAGTCATGTGGTACATCAACAAACAAGGGGGGACTCATTCTTACCCCTTGTGCAGAAAAAGCATGAGACTATGGTCCATAACAGCATCCGTGGGCTTACATCATATAGCCCAGTATCTCCCAGGGAGGCTAGACTCCTTGGTGGATCATTTGGGCAGACATGTTCTGGATCCTCACGAGTGGCAACTGAACAAGGGCATTTTCCATCGCATCACTCATCATTGGGGTTCCCCACAAGTGGATCTTTTCTCCTCTCGCACCAATCATCTCCTTCCAACCTTCTGCACCAGGGAGTTTCACAACAAAGCTTGGAGGGTGGATGCGTTCTCCTTCCCACGGACATATCTCTCAGTTTATGCATTCCTTCCTCTGCCTCTCCTTCCCATTGTGCTGTTAAAGATAAGGACGAAAAACCAAAGGCTATTCTGATAACACCAGATTGGCCCAGGCAGCATTGGTATCCCCTCCTTCACAGCCTGTCACAGGCTCAACCTTGGCATCTTCCCCTGGTACCAGATCTGTTGGTTCGGGGAGGGGGAAAGTTCCTTCATCCTCATCTTCAAACTCTAATTTAACTGCCTGGCTAATACTTTAAATCTTTCCCAACAGGTGGTTAAAGTTCTCATGAGGCCAGGAGGCCTAGCACCAGAAAATCCTATGCAGATAAATGGAAGAGATTTTGCTCTTGAATGCAGGCTAGAGAAGACTCTTCTCATCCTTCTCTTTCCCTCATTTTTGACTACCTAACAGGACTGCTTAATGGTGGACTTTCCTTTTCTTCAGTCAGAATTCACACCTCAGCAATTTCGGCTCATTGTTCCTTTGAGCAGCCCATTTTATTTCTCACCGCTTGATGAAACATATTTCCTGAGGGGGAGCTAGTAATATTAGACCTCCCAGAAGAGCTCCTACTCCTGCTTGGGATCTTAATTTTGCCCTGGAAAAACTTACTCTGGCTCCCTTTGAACCAGCTGCCTCTGCAGGTTTGAAGTTTCTGTCCTGGAAGACTGCTTTCCTTTTAGCTATTACTTCAGCTAGAAGGGCATCTGAGCTGCAAGCCTTAATGGCATTAGAAAGTACAGTTGTGTACACTTACTATAAATGTAGATGTTTGAGTGTATTCACTGTTGCAGTCATCACATTTGGGTTCGGCTTGCAGTAGCCCTCAGTCGGCCTGATTAACAAAGTCTTGGGTCCTGCGTCGGTTGCTGTCTCTTCTTCAGTGACGTCAGGTCGTCAGGGGTATAAAACATGCAGCTGATGCCATTGCATCAGTTTTTCTTGCCCCAGATGTCAGGTGCCCCGCTAATGGGAAGCAATTAAATCTATAAATATGCAAGGTTATACCTCCAACAAAAGAGCGAATACACCAAAAAGGTTTTAAGCATAGTAAAGGAAAGTAGAGGTGTATAGCCAAAAGAAGTCGGGGCTGAAGGGAGGGTAACCAGGACTGCAACAGTGAATACACTGGAACATCTAAATTTATGGTAAGTGTACACAACTGTATTACGTTCTTTGTGTTTCACTGTTGCAGTCATCACATTTGGGTAGATTCCCAAAGCTAAGGATGGGAGGGGGAATTTATGTAATATTAGGACCAGCTATAAGGCCCTGCAAGACTGCAGTGGCAAAGCCAGCTCTGGATTTAGAGAAAATTGGCAAGTGATAATGCTTGGTGAAAGTATGTACAGAACTCCAGGTAGCAGCTTCTAGAATGTCCCTGGTAGGGACGCCTCTGAGAAAGGCTTTAGATGTAGATGCAGCCCTGGTTGAGTGGAGTCTGATCCCCTGTGGGATAGGTTTTCCATGGTGCTTATAGCAGAAATGACTGCAATGGCCTATCCATTTAGAAATGGTTTGCTTTGAAATAGCCTTCCCCTGTGTTCCTGCAGCAAATACCACCAGCAGTTGTTCAGATTTCCTTTGAGGTTTAGTCCTTTCCAAGTAGAATCTAAGTTGTCTGTGCACATCTAATGAGTGCAGTATCCATTCCCCTTTGTTCTGTGGATTAGGAAAGAAGGTTGGCAAATGAATGGACTGATTAAGGGCCACACTGGATACCACCTTGGGCATGAAAGAGGGATTGGTTCTGAGGGACACCCTGTCAGCATGAAAGATGATGAAAGGCTCCACTGCCATAAGGGCCTGTAATTCAGATACCCTTCTTGCTGAAGTGATTGCTAAAAGGAAAACTGTTTTCCAAGAAAGGAATTTTAAATCTGCAGTAGCAGCTGGGTCGAAAGGAGAAAGAGTGAGTTTCTCCAATACAAAGTTAAGGTCCCAGGCTGGAGTTGGGGCTCTCCTGGGTGGTCTTATATTTTTAGCCCCTCTGAGGAACTACTTTTGCAGTGGATGAGGGAAGAGGGGAGGTTCTGTGTTATAATGAGCTGAAATGTCTGAGGCGTGAATTTTGATGGAGGAAAAAGACAGGCCCTTGTGAAGCATCTCAGTTAAGTATTGTAGAATCTGAGGTAAATTGGGCGCTGCTGTGCTCATCCCTTGAGATTGGTTCCACACAGAATGTTTTCCATTTTTCAGCATAAGATTTTCTAGTACTAGGCCTCCTTGCTTCTAAAATGATATCCATCACTGGTTTACTGAGGGATGGTAAAGGAGAGATTAGGTAATTAGCCAGGCTGATAGGTTCAGTGTTCGAAGCTGAGGGTGCAGAATCTGGTTCTCCTGCTGAGACAACAGGGTAGGAGTCTGAGGCAGGTGCCATGGGGCCAGCAGTGACACACTGCGCAAGACGGGGTACAAGTGTTGGTGTGGCCAGTCTGGTGCAATCAAAATCGTCTTTGGGTTGTCCTGTTTGATCTTTAGTAGTACTTTGGAAAGCAGAGGCAGAAGAGGAAAGGCATAAACTGATAGGTTTTTTCAGCTGAAGAACAGAGCATCCACTTTCCAAGCTTTTATGTGGGGAGTCCTTGTGCAAAATTTGTCCAATTGATAATTCTTGGGGGAGGCATACAGGTCTATATCTGGGCTCCCCCATTTGCTTGTCAGCATGTTGAAAATCCTTGGTTCCAGTTTCCACACGTGTGGGTCCATGAGGTTTCTGCTTAGTCCATCTGCCAATGTATTTAGTTTTCCTGGCAGGAATTGAGCTTGTAGATGCACTTGGTAGCTCATGGCTGTGTTCCACAATGCCATGGCTAGTTTGCAAACGGGGTAAGAATGGGTACCCCCCTGCTTGTTTATGTACCACATAACAGTGGCGCTGTCTGCCTTTACCATTAATTGTCCTGAAAGAATGTGGTCCTTGAAGGCTGTCAGAGCATTCTGTACAGCTAACATTTCTTTTTGATTGATATGCAGGTGCATTTGCCCTGAATGCACTTCCCTGCCAAGTGCGCCCTCCGATGCATAGTCTGATGCATCTGTTATTAGGGTTTGGGCGGAAGGGGGTAGTGTGAATGGTAGTCCCTTGTTTTGGTGGCAGGCCTCTGCCCACCAAAGGAACTCTAGGTGTAGGCAAGGTATGATAGGAATCATTCCTTCTAGATCCTGAGAATTGTTGACACCATAGGCTTTTTAGATACCATTGTAGTTTCCTCATATGCAGTCTTGCATATGGAATTAGAAGAATGCAGAAGGCCATGAACCCCAAGGCTTGTAGTTTTTGCCTTGCAGATAGCAGGGTTTTTGTGGCCACTTGTTTGAAGTAGGTTGTCAAATGAATTTGTTTCTCTGGCGTGAGGAAAGCCATCTGGGAAGTTGTATTCAAGCTTGCTCTCAGGAAAATAATTTGTTGACAGGGTACCCGGTGTGATTTCCTTTCGTTTATGGTGTACCCCAGGTAATTTAGCACCCTTTGTAAAAAGGCCAGATGATTCAAATGTATGTCCTGGGTTTCTGCCTGAATTAGACAATTGTCCAGGTATGGGTATATTTGAATATTTCTTTGCCTGCGAAATGCAATGAGTGGAGCTAGGCACTTTGTGAATACCCTGGGCGCAGTAGATAAGCCAAAGGGCAGGACAGAGAACTGATAGTGCATGTAGCCTGCTTTAAAAAGTAGGTATCTTCTGCAAGATTCCCTGATTGGGATGTGCAGGTATGCTTCCTTTAAATCTAGTGTTGCCAACCAGGCATCTTTGCCTAGCATAGGAAGTAACTGGTGAAGAGTTAGCATCTTGAATTTTGGAATCACTAAAAAGGTGTTTAGAGTAGACAGGTCCAGGATAGGACACCATGAGTTGTCTTTTCTGGGTAGCAGGAAAAGTCTTGAGTAGAAACCTTGTCCCTTTTCCTCTTCTGGTACCAGTTGGATAGCCCCTATGCTTAAGAGAGAAAGTACTTGCTTTTGGGCCTCAATCCACTGATTTGGGGGTAGATCTGGCCAACCGCTTGGTGTTGGTAACGTGTGGAAGTGAAATCTGTATCCTTGGGACACTATATTTAAAACCCATTTGTCCTGTCTAATGAGTTCCCAGTTCTTTGCATGAAGAGCAATGTTTCCCCCCAAAGGGCAGTCAGTTGAAAAGTGCTTGGAAGTTTTAAAATTAAGTCATTAAGGCAGTTTACTATAGGGGGTAGTTTTATTACTCCCAGATTTGGAAGTGGAGGCCCCCCACTGCTTAGTCCTGTGTGTACCCTGGGACTGAAGCCTGGGTGCTCTGCTGGATCTGGGTTTGGACTGAGAAGGTCTGGAAGAGGCAGGAAAGGACCAATTCTTAGAAGGCCAATGCTTACTAAATCTTGGAGGTTGTACTTGTAAAAAATCCTTAACAGTTTGCAGAGATTTAGCTTTTTCCTCCATCTTTTTAAGAACTTCTTCTGCCTTGTTGCCAAGCAGGTGGTCCTGATTCAAGGGAGCATCTAGTAATTTAGCTTTAACATGATCTGGCAGAGATTGCTCCTTAAGACAAGCATGCCTTCCAAGTATAGACCCAGTTACAGCAGCACTGCAAGATGCCTCTAGTGAATCAAAACCACATTGCAAAGTACATTTTCCAACTTTGCATTAAATCCTGTAAGTACTTATTTTCAGCACAATCAAGAACCAACATAATTTTCTGTTTAAGCAATCCAATAATATGCTGCTGATACTTTAACATATGAAACTGGCAGTTTAAGGTCTTAATGGCCAAAGTTGCAGAAGTGTATACCTTCTTGCCCCATCTGTCCATCGTCCTGTAGTCTCTATCAGAGGGGTAGGATTTTTGGCAGTAGTAGCTTTATTGCCCTTGGGTCCCTGTGAAATGGTCTCAGGATCCACAGTAGGATTTTTGAAAAGGAACTTGTTAGAGTCAGGGACCCTGTAATATCTTATCAGGTTTTCTGGGAGCAGGAGGTAGAGTCAGGGGCCAAGCTAGATTCTGAAAAGACATCATTAACGATATCTAGTACAGGAGGTATGGCTAACGGCCTATGCTGGCGCAGGAGTAAGAAATCCCTATGCCTCTTTTTAGAATCAGAGAAATCCTGACTTTCCCAACGAAAATGCTCCCTGAGAGTATTCATGGTTTCACCAAAAGAGAAATCCTCTGGGGGGGAAGCAGAGGGAATAGAGTCCTCAGCATCAGAATCCTCATAGGTAGATAAGAGTAAATCCTGGTCATCAGAGGAAACAGAAATTTCAGAATCCTGGTCAGAGGTATCATAAGCAAACTCAGTCCTAGGTCTCTTAGATGGGGCAGGGTGGCTTCCCCTGATTAAAGTAATAAGGTCTTCAGCCATTCTTATAATTTGTTTTTTAGGCATAGAGGCCTGTCCATGCAGTCTGGGTGTCCGTTTTCTAGGCATGGTTTGAGTTTTAGGCCTTGAAGAAGACAATGGTGTCTGTTTAATATGCAAGTCAGTAGGCCTGAATACACCCTCAGAAGCTGGTGCCTGCACAGCAGGTTCGGACCCATCCAATGTATTGAGATCCGCAGGTTCCACAGTTAAAGCATCTTGCGGCATACTGGACTCCGAATGGGTCTAAGTAGAGGCCTGCGAATCTGAAGTAGCGAGTATCAGGGGCTGCGAAAATGCCTCACTGAGTACCAGCGAACTGGCGACTGGCTTAGGAGAAGCATCGTTGGCAGCTTTGGACCAAAGCGGCCTGTCTCTTGTCTTTATCTTTGCGTTTTTTCAGAATATCGGTAGTCGGATGGCTTATTGAAGACATATCAGGATAATTGAACCGAGCACCAAAATATTTAGAAGCGAAAATATACCACCGATAGTTCGTGGTTTAAATAAGGCACAAAACCGACAGCGAGGTACGTCGTGGTCAGGGCCTAGGTAAGGAATACAGTACAAATGAAAATCTTTGAGGTATTTGCTTTCCACAAGAAATGCAATTATTTACTTTTACTGACATTGGTTTAGAGTAAGAAAAAGTTTCCTTCAACAGGGTACTTAGCTTTTATTTGAAGACTTCAGTTCTGAAACTCGAAAATGAAAATTTCAGGAGTCAACCGACCGGCACTTGCAAACTGCTTCTGGCACTGCATGGCAAGAAAGACTGATGTAATGGCGTCGGCTGCATGTTTTATACCCCTGATGACCTGACGTCACGGAAGACGAGACAGCAACCGACGCAGGACCCAAGACTTTGTTAATCAGGCCGACTGAGGGCTACTGCAAGCAGATGACCCAAATGTGGTGACTGCAACAGTGAAACACAAAGAACATCCTTTCATTTTTTTTTCACTCAGATCGAGTTTCTCAGAGAACAAATCCCTCTTTCATGCCTAAGGTAGTTTCCAGTTTAACCCTTAATGAGTTTATTCACCTGCCTACATTTTTCAACAATCCCCAAAGAAAAGGGGAAATGATTCTGCACTCTCTTGATGTGCATAGACAGCTGAGATTTTACTTAGACGGGACTAAATCCTTTCGAAAATCTGAACTGGTGTTGGTTAGTTTTGCTCCTGGGGCTCAGGGTAAAGCTATTTCTAAACAAACCATCTCCAAATGGATTGCTCATTGTATTCACTTTTCTTACCTGCAGTATGGGAAGGTTCCCCCTGAGGGTATTAGCGCCCATTCTACTAGAGCAGCCTCAACCTCTTCAGCCTTTCTGAGAGGTGTGCCTACTAAGGACATTCTAGAAGCAGCTACTTGGTCTTCTGTCCATGCTTTCACAAATCATTACAATCTACCTTTGTTTTCTAAATAAAGGGCTGGTTTTGCCTCTGCAGTTTTGCAGGGCCTTCTTACCAACCCTTAATCTGTGATCCTTCCTCCACCCTTTATTTTTTTGCCTGGGCTTTGGGAATCAACCCATATGCGAGGACTGCAACAGTGAAACATGAAGAACATAGTACAGTTGTGTACACTTACCATAAATGTAGATGTTCGAGGGTATTTACTGTTGCAGTCCTGGTTTCCCCACCCTACATTACCCCTTTTTTCCTAAGGCACAGACTATATATAAATATATATATATATATATATATATATATATATATATATATATATATATATATATATATATATATATATATATATATCAATCATTTATTTATTTATTTTTTTTGTATGACGTGTCCAGTGTGCTACCTTCCTGAGTTAGCCTTCTTTTGGGGGCTCCTGACAGTTAAGGCAAGAAAAACTGAGGAAGTGGCATCAGCTGCCTCCCTTTATACCTGACGTTCTGACATCAGTTTTACAACCGGCGGCAGACAATGTTATATACCAAGGACTCTGGTATTCGGGCCGACTGAGGGCTACCGGGAGCCGGATAACCCATATGTGAGGACTGCAACAGTGAATACACTTTAACATCTACATTTATGGTAAGTGTGCACAACTGTACTTTTTCAGCTTTTTCTGATTTGCATAATTTGCTGCCATGAAAGCTATTTTGTGTGCATTTTATTTCTTCCTATGTGCCTTCAGTTTTGCATTCCATCCCCCTTTTATTAGCTGAAGTTCCTGTTCTCAGGATATGCTCTAAATGACGCATCATCTGCATACAGCAGCTTTGTTGATCTGTCCCCTCTATCCTGTTTGCTAATATACTCCCCTCACCGGAAAGCAGTTGACTTGGAACTGAACCCTGATGCACACGTGGGTCATTTTTTAGATAGTCTGCATTAAGTCTACCATTATTTATGTGGCTTTAAATCATTGCAGGACTGTCCAAATCAGCTTTCCTTGGGACCTTGTCATATGGTTTATCCAAGTCTAGGAATGCCCAGTTGGACTCTTTCCTCATTTCTAGCTTCTTCTCTACTATCTTCCTGTGCAAACATTGGGTCTGTTGTGTTCATCTTGATGTGAATCCAAACTACTCCCCTTCCATCTTGCTTTCTACTATTCTGTGTATTCATTTATCAGTTGTCCTCTTTAGCACTTTCATGCAGTGTGGCAGGAGTTTGATAAATCTATACTGCCCACAGTTGTGACTGCCCCATTTATTCTTGTACACTGGGACTGGAATGCTTATTCTTCAGTCATTTGAAATGTACCTTACTGCCCAAACTGCTATGAGTACCCTCAGAAGCCATTTCTCCTCTAACCCAACCAGCATCTTGATCATATCTGCTGTGGCTTCATCTGAGCTTGCTGCTTTCCCCTGACTTTTTTTTTTTTTCCTTAGTGCTGTTCTTACTTCTTCCAGGGTGGGTACTTCCTCTTTCTTCATAAATTATGTATTGGGAAGTACAGCTTTTATAGAGTTTCTTCCTTCAGAAACTACTAGAAATACTCCTTCCATCTACCTTTGATGTCCTGTGGACTGGTGAGTCGATTGTTGTTGGCATCCCTTATGAGTGGATCACTGTCCTCTTTACCTTTGCCTTTACAACTCAATAGTTTCTTTGTGCCAACTGTTGATCATCTTTCCAGAAGCTGGTAGAGTGCTTATGATGCCTTCGTCTTTGCTGTTTGAACTCTTGTCCTGGCCTCTTTTTCAGCCAACCAGTATTCCTTCTTAGCCTGGTTTGCATTTTCTCTCTCTCACTTTTTTCTTGCACATTTCCTGGACTTATACATTTCACTACTAACTTTGCCTATGCATTTTATTTCTGTATCTGTCTCTGCAACATCTCTATTCTGACGTCTTCATGCACACACTGTTATGAAATGCTGACATTCTTTTTTTTACTTCTCTTCCTGAGGTACTAGCATCTTGGTGTTTCCTTGAACTGTTGTGCTTTTGCTCCATTCAATTTCCAGATCTTCAGCCTAGTCTGTTCTGCCCTTATAGCCTTTCCTGACCACTGTTTGCAGCTGCTTTTGGCCTCCAGTGGTTTATGGTGTATGATCAGTGTTTCACTGGGGATTGCTTTGCATGCTGTGATTTTGCCCTTATGCCATTTCATTACTAGGAGAAAGTCTACCAGAGTTGCATGTTGACCACTCTTTGATACGATCTTTTGGCTGTTTCTATTGGTGAGCCATGTTTTGGAAACCATCAAGTCATTTGCCAGACTGAAGTCTATAATGGCCTTTAATTTATTCCTTTTGCCCCACCCATGTGGACTTGGGCAGTCCTCGTATCCTTTTCTGTGTGTCCCGATATGAGCATTCAGGTGTCCTTCATTATCAACACCAACTGATGATGTCCTGCTTCATAAAGTACTGATGCTGCCCTGCTTTATCTAATAGTACTACAGCTGCTGCCTGAATGGACTCTTCCATCCCATCACAACCCAGGGCTCTATGGCAGGCAGACACTGGCTAATAGAGTTACACAGAACTCTCTCATCATTGGCATGTGTTAAATGCATTAATCACTTCCTGTCTTGAGGTACGAAGATAAAGTGCATCTTTTTTAGCTTTTCTGCAGTTCCTTTCACAGTTAGATAATACTTACATTTTTGAATCCAGGATTTCCATTTTTTACATATTTTTATGTAGCTTCAAGGAAGTTGGTTGTGTAATGACATTTTAAGCAAAAGTAAATAAATGTAGCTGAAGAGTGGGTATTTCGACAGCTTTGAGAACAAAATTTAAAAAATGAATTTACTCAGTGTGAAAGTCTGTTTCAAAACTGAAACCATTTTGTATGAAAAACTACAGTGTTACTAATTAAAGCATTAATGTGGAAATGTGAAAACAGAAGATCAAATTATTTTATTTTATTTATTATTTACATTTGTTTACTGGGAAATTCCAAGTGGACACAGGTCCTTTTTCAGCGAAGGCCTGGGGAGAAGAGCTCCACAGAAAGACATGGTAGATGGTAAAACAATAACAATCAAGGTATGTATACAGTAGAGGTGATCATGACATGGAGAAATACAGGAGCAAATTAGGTACAATTGAGTAGTAAGCTCTAATTACAGCATTGAGAAAGAAGTCAAACACAGTGCTATAAATTATCTAAACAGTAACTAGATAACAACAATAATAGCTTAAATTAATAACTAAATCCTGGGAGGATTAACAAGTAGTGAGTAATCTTCAGTTCAGTTTTATAGTGATAGAGGGGATACTCTATTTAAATCTGGGAAAGGAGGGTTTATTAGACGGGGTTTGGACAAGGACAAAGCCAGTGAGAACTTAGGTGAGATTTAAGTGCAGTCTTGAAAAGACTGCAGGAAGGAAGGGTAGTTATGGTAGTGGGAAGGTTGTTCCAAAGCTCGGATATAGCGCAGGTAAATAGTGCTTCACCTGCTGAGTTTTTGGCTTTGGTAACCTGGAGTAGATTTTTGTTGCAGGAGTATAGTGGTCTGGAAGAGAGGTAGGGTTGGAGAATTGTATGAAGTGATGGGATTTGGAGAGAGTGGTTTACTAGTTTATGAGCAAAGGTGAGTTGAGTTTGGTGTAGGAGTTCAGGCCAGTCAAGGTCTCTAAGGGTGGTGGCTGCGGTAAGAGGAACCAGTGGCAAATTCTGCGATTTTATTGTAGCAGTGTTCAAGTTTGTGTAGGTCTGACTGTCTAAGAAATGTAAGTATAGGTGATGCATAGAGTAGGGTGAAAATTAGTTGAGAATTGGCAATATTCTTGCTGGTTCGGAGAGGTACTAGTGGCTTCTAGGTAAGGCACCCATTTTTTGTGAACTTTTTTTATTGTTAGTGATATGTGGGTGTCAAATTTGAGATTCTTGTCAATCTGTATGCCAAGTAGTTTTGTGTGAACTGTTGGTGAAATGGAGGTATTATCCTTGGCTTGAATAGTGAAGTGTGGGGTGTTTGGGGTAGATTTGGAGGATTGGAAGATGTTGGATGGAGGAGAAGCTGGGAAATAAATAGCCAGCTTTCAACTGAAGAAAAAGATTCTTGGGTGATCTGTTGGATTTCTGTTAGTTAGGGCTGAGCAGATGAGGGTGGAATCATGTGCATACTGTATGAGGGAGGCATGTTTGGTGGCAGTGTGCAGATTATTGGTGAAAAGGGAGAAAAGTAGGGGGCCAAGGATGGAGTCTTGGGGAATCCTGAGAGTAACAGGGAGACGAGTGAATAGATTGTTGTCCCAGATGACTGATTGCTGGCGGCCTTGCAGATACCTGTGGAACCAGTTTATGGCTGGTGTGGAGAAAGAGAATTCAGATAGAGCAGTAGATTTTGTGAAACAATGCCAAAGGCTTTAGATAGATCTGGAAATACAGCAGAGGAGAGGAGGCCATTGTTTTTGTGATGGATGAAAGTGTTGGTGAAGGAGAGGAGAGCAGTTGTCGTGCTGTGGTGTGGTCTGAAACCATGCTGGGTATTGGAGAGCAGTTTATCATTAAGGAGGAATGTGTAGACCTGTGAGTTGATGCATTTTTCGAGTATCTTGGGGGGGGGGTGGCAATGGGGCAGTAGTTGGAGAGGTCAGTGGAGGGGCCACCTTTGTAGAGGGGAATAATGTGTGAATTTTTCCATAGCGTGGGTATATAGGATTCAGATATGGCACAGTTGATTAATATGGAAATAGGATAAGTTAGGACATCAGCTGCTATCTTTAGGTATTCAGCGGGCAGGTAGTTGGCTGCTAGTTTTGCGGGTTTTAGTTTTGTCAGGAGTCTTATGTAGGAGGTGGGTACTGTGGAGAGAGAGAAGGTAGCAAGGTGTGATTTTGAGTTGGGTGAGGGGGGAATTAGTGTAGGGAAGTGTTTTTTTTGTTAGGGATTGAACAGATTCTGTGAAGTGTTTATTGAAGGAATGCTACCGGTGAAGAGAGGGGTGGTTGGTAGGGGGGTTTCTACTTTTCCTGGGCAGAGTATAGAGTTAATTGTAGACCAGAATTGCTTGGGGTTGTTTTGGGAGGAATTTAAGAATGTCTGATAGAAAAGGGCTTTGTCTGCTTTTACTTGTTTTTTGACCTTGTTATGTAGTTCAAGGAAGAGTTGCCTATCTGAGGGGTTTTTAGTTATGCGTCAGCGTTCCCATGTTTTATCCCTGGTTTTCATAAGGCCCCTGGTGGGTTTTTTGTAGCCATGGGGAGCTCTTAGATCTGGTTCTGGTGTTTCTCAAGGGGGCATGGGAGCTAAGGATGTTGAGGAAGGTGCTGTTAGAGAAATGGACCACTTCATCTAGGTTGAAATACTTTAGAGGTGACTAGTTTACGTTCTGGAGGGAAGAGGTGAAGGAGTTGGTGTTAAAATTAGCTTTGTTGCGAATAAGTCTGTGGGTAATGGGTCTGCAATCATTAATGTGATTTTTTAGTAGGAAGGTTGGGGAATAGTCAGTGAGGGAGTCAGGTAAACAGCCTCCTAGGTTGGTGTGAGGGGCTTTGTTAACTAAGACCCAGTCAGGGATGGTGTGGTTATTGGGGTTTTTATTGATCCTAGTGGGGGGTTGTATTATCTGAGAGACATCATGTAGATTTAGATGGAGGGGCTGCGAGTGGTTGCTGTTGCAAGATAGCCAATTGATGATAAAGTTCCCGAGGATGATAGTTTCTTGGGGTAGGGAGAGGTATATTTTGGCCTGGTGGGAAATAGCACCCTAAAATGTTGATTGATTTTTTAGGGTTTAATTTGAGGGTGGTGTAAAGTATTTCTTCCTTTTCAAACTGGGGAGCTGATTTGGTGAAAATTTGGTTATTGAGGTGGTGGTTGTACAACAGTGCCACACCACCTCCTTTTCTGGATAGTATGTCCTTACAGAGAATGTTGTATCCAGATGGGAGTATTTCCTCACTTTTGATGTGAGGTTTGAGCCACGATTCGGTTAGGGTAAGGATGTCTGGGAAGTAGAGATTTATGTAGACATGGAGGCCTTGGATTTTATTACAGATGCTTCTGATGTTAAGAGACATAATGAGGAGGTCATTTGGGTTTTTGTTGCTTGTGATTTGGGTGATGGCAGAGTTGGTTGGGAGGGGGTTTGTGGAGATGTTGATGTTTGTGGGGTCAGGGATGGAGTGTACATTTCCACTGAGAGCAAGTTTAGAGAGTGCTGAGAATATGTTTTATATGTGCAGTAAAAAATTTGTTGTATTTTATGGATATTTTGTGTTCAGATGTGGTGGGTGTTTGGTAATTCAATAGTTGTACTGGGAGGAGGTAATTTGTGGTTGGGGTAATGAAATGATGTAGTGATTGTTTGAGGAGAGTTGAAGTGAGAGTGAAGTGGAAATGGTTAGGGGTTATGACTGTCGCTGTGTGGTAGGATGTAATGTAGGCTAGAATAGTGCAGATGAGGATAACAACAGTATTACCTATTGGCATGTTTGCTTTGGGGGAAAAAACATATATGCTGACAGACTAAAAGAAAATGTGAAAAAGGCTAACTTGCTATTGCACACAAATGTGATTCTATAGCGTTATCTTTACGCAAAAATAATTTGCATACTGAAGAAAATAGCATCAGAAGTTCCAAAATTTAGTACAACATGAAGACCTCTCCTCATTTGGACAGACTTCCGGTCATATCCCGTGTGCAAAGAGGTGATAATTATCTGGCAGTATACCACAGACAGGGGCATCACTTTTTCAATATTTCATAGTCTCATGGGGAAGCAAATGAGTCAGTAAACAGTCTAAACCATTTCACTTTTCATTGTCTGGACGTGTGGAGGCAAAGGCTCTGCCTGACCCAAGTTTTGCTCATGTGGGGCATTCCAAAGACTGACTTAAGTACCTGGGAGAATACAGAACTCCAAAAATACCAACAAGAAGGAAGTGCTTACAACCACTTGAAGCTCACAAAAAACTAATTATCATAAAGACAAGATGACCAGGGAGATCCAGACCACCAAATATCAAAATATTTTGAGACGCAACAAAACTTTGAAGATTTGCCTTTTTTCCATGTTCAATGCAGCACTTCCCCTCCTCTTTCAGAGCAGCAGACAAAGTTGAGGTAGGTGGTACATGTTCTCCATCACATGGCAGAAACAAATTCGCTCAAGCTTTCCTTTATATTGATTTCAGATTTCACTGAAAAGTTTTGCAAAGAATAGCCAATACTCTTGCTTTTGACCCTACAAGCAACTTTCTCAGTCCTAGCCAGTGATATTCCCCACATCTGAGATGATACTTAACTCTTCTTCATAATAGAATGCTGCTCAAAAGCCCTGTACTGACAGGCGTATGTTGCCACGTGAAAATGCTGCTCATTGTTAGACTTGTTTAGGACACCCCTTTGATTTGGGCATAGTTCATTCCAAAGTTAAGGTGCATTTGTCAGCTGTTACTTCACATCATGACCTTGAGGAGGGCATGATTCTGCCCAGCATCAGTTGATGAGGCAATTTCTTAAAGGAATGCTGTGTCTCCATCCTCCTCTGAAAATCCCATTTTCTTCACATGACTTGAGCTTCATCATCAGAAGGCAGACTCATCAACTGTTTGAGTCCGCTGACATGGTGGAGTTGATTGATGTCCTCCTGTTCAATATTGCAGTATTCTTTACGTATGGGTCTCCACTGACCATCATTTTGTGGGACAAGAAACATTCTTGAATAAATCCCTCTTCCTCTATGATCCCACATGTAAAGAATACTGCAACATAGAAGAGAAGGACATCTATGGTTATGGTAAGATTTTACACAACTATTCTTAAAGTACTCCTTCCTTGTTGGTCATTGCTTCTTTGCAGAGGATCTCAGAACTTCAGGCTGTTATTGCAAAAGGAAATATATCCTCTCTTTCACAAAGATTAGGGTGTCTCATAGGATGGACCTATTCTTTCTTCTGAAAGTGGTTTTCAAGTTTTTTCCAAACCAGTCCATTCATTCCCCCTTCCTTTTTTTTTTGTTAAGACAGATGCCAGTAGAAGAAGACCTTCCACAGATGTTGCCTGTCAGTTGTTACCTGAAATAGGTCCACAAATTGAGAAGATCGATCATCTGTTTCTCTCTCTCTCTGCAGCATGTAAGGGTTCACAGATGTTCTTCGTGTTTCACTGTTGCAGTCATTACATTTGGGTCATCTGCCTGCAGGTAGCCCTCAGCCGGCCTGAATATCAAAGCTTGGATCCCTGCGTCAGAAGCAGTCTCTTCTTCCATGACGTCAGGTCGTCGGGTATAAAACCTGCAGCCAACGTCATTACATCAGTCTTTCTTGCCGTGTGGTGCCCGAAGCAGAAGCAGTTTGCAAGTGGCGGTTGGCCGACTCCTGAAATTTTCGTTTTCGAGTTTCAGAACTGAAGTCTTAAAAAAAGCTAAGTACCACGTTGGGGATCCTTTTTCTTGCTCTAAACAGATGTCAGTAAAAGTTAACAATTGTATTACCCGTGGAAAGCAAATACCTCATAAAGATTTTCATTCGTACTGCATTCCTTGCTTAGGCCCAGGCCACAACATCCCTCGCTGTTGGTTTTGTGCTTTATTCAACCCTCAAACTATTCATCGTCTGTTTATTTTTGCAGCAAATTATTTTCGTAATCAGTTTAACTATCCAGAAATGGCTTCAGTAAGCCATCCGATTACCAACATTTTGAAAAAACGTAAAGATAAAGACAGAGACAGGCCACATAGGTCCAAAGCTGCCGACGACGCTTCCGTTAAGCTAGTTGCCAGTTCACCGGTACTCAGGTGCTTTTGCAGCCCTTGATTCCTGCTACTTCAGATTTGCAGGCCTCTACTGAGACCAATTCGGAGTCCGGTATGCCGCGAGATGCTTCTTCGACTATGGAACATGTGGATGTCTCTACCTTGGATGGGTACGGAGCCGCTGTGCAGGCACCAGCTTCTGAGGGTGTATTCAGGCCTACTGACTTGCATTTCAAACCGACACCATGTTCTTCTTCAAGGCCTAAAACTCGACCAATGCTTAGAAAACGGACGTCCAAACTGCATAGTCAGGCCCATATGCTAAGAAACAAATTATTAGAATGGCTGAAGACCTTATTACTTTAATTAGGGGAAGCCAGCCTTCACTCTCCAAGAAACCTAGAACTGATTTTCCTTCTGATTCTTCTGATCAGGATTCTGAAATTTCTATTTCTTCTGCTTACCAGGATTTGCTCTTATCTACCTATGAGGATTCTGATGCAGGGGATTCTATTCCCTCTGCCTCCCTCCCAGATGATTTTTCTTTTGGTGAAACCTTGCACACTCTTAGGGAGCATTTCCACTGGGAAAGCCAGGATTACTCTGACTCCAAAAAGAGGCTTAGAGAATTCTTACTCCTCCCCCAACACAGGCCTTTAGCTATACCTCCTGTCCTGGACATTGTAGATGATGCTTTTTTGGAATCTAGCCTGGCCCCAGACACTTTCACCTTCAGCTCTCAGGAAACCTGATAGGTATTACAGAGTACCTGACTCTCACAAGTTCCTCTTCAAGAATCCTACTGCAGACCCTGAGACCATTTCTCAAGGATCTAAAGGCATTAAGGCTACTACAACCAAAAACCCTACCCCCTCTGATAGGGATTCCAGGGCCTTGGACAGATGGGGTAAGAAGATATACACTTCTGCTACTTTAGCCATTAGGGCCTTAAACTTTCAGTTTCATATGTTAAAGTATCAACAACATATTATGGGACTACTTAAACAGAAAATGATGTTGATTCCTGACTGTACAGAACACAAAGAATTACAGGATTTAATGCATTATGCTGAACAAGTTGGAAAACATACTTTGCAATGTGGTTTTGACTCTTTAGAAGCATCTTGTAGGGCAGCTGTCAATGAGTCTGTTCTTAGAAGGCATGCTTGGCTTAAGGAGCAAAATTTACCAGATCACGTTAAAGCTAAATTACTGGATGCTCCCTTAAACCAAGACCGCCTGTTTGGCAACAAAGCAGAAGTTCTTAAAAGATGGAGGAAAAAGCTAAATCTATGCAAACTGTAAAAGATTTCCTGCAAGTACATTCTCCCAGATTTAGTAGGCATTGGCCTTCAAAGAATTGGTCCTTTCCTGTCTCTTCTAGGCCTTCTCAGTCCAAACCCAGGAGGAACAGGCCACCTAGGCTACAGTCTCAATGTCTCACAGGCCTAAGCTGTGGGGGGCTCCCACTTCCAAAGCTGGAAGTAGTAAGACACCTCCCTATGGAAAAATGTCACAATGATTTAACCTTAAACCTTCCAAGCCCTGCTCAACTACCTGCCCCCTTAAGAGGAAAGATTGCACTGCATGCAAAAGACTGGAAACTCATTACCCAGGACAGTTGGGTTTTAAGTATTGTTTTCCAAGGATACAGATTCCACTTCCACACCTTACCAACCCCAAACGGTTGGCCAGACCTATCCCCAAACCAGTGGGCAGAGGCCCAACAGCAGGTTCTCTCTCTTCTAAATATCAGCAGAAGAAAGGGGACAAGGTTTTCACTCGAGACTTTTCCTGGTACCCAGAAAAGACAGCTCCTGGTGTCCTATCCTGGACCTCTCTACTCTAAACACCTTTTTGGTAATCCCAAAATTCAAAATGCTAACACTTCAGCAGCTGCTTCCTATGCTAGGCAAAGATGCCTGATTAGCAACCTTAGACTTAAAGGAAGTTTACCTGCACATTCCAATAAGGGAATCTTGCAGGAAATGTCTACGCTTCAGAGCAGGCTCCATGCACTATCAGTTCTCTGCACTTCCCTTTGGCTTATTTACAGCGCCCAGGGTATTCACAAAGTGTCTAGCTCCAGTAATTGCATTTTGCAGGCAAAGAAATATTCAAATATAGCCAAACCTGGACAGTTGTCTAATTCAGACAGAAAGCCAGGACATGCTATTAAAACATCTGGCATTCGTAAAGAAACTTCTAACCTCACTGGGGGTACACCATAAATGAAAAGAAATCTCATCTAGTACCCTGCCAACACATTGTATTCCTGGGAGGAAGCTTGAACACAACTTCCAGATGGCTTACCTCACCCCAGAGAAACAAGTTTATTTGACAGCCTACTTCAAACTACTGGCCACAAAGACCCAGCTATCTGCAAGGAAAATCCTGCAAGCCCTGGGATTCATGGCCTCTTGCATTCTACTAATTCCATGTGCAAGACTGCATATGAGGAAACAACAATGGTATCTAAAAAGCCTATGGTGTCAACATTCTCAGGACCTGGAATCAATGATTACTATCATTCCTTGAATAAAGACAGAGTTCCTTTGGTGGGCAGAGGCCTGCCACCACAACAAGGGGCTCCCATTCACTCTACCCCCTGCCGCCCAAACCCTAACAGATGCATCAGATTATGCATGGGGGGCTCACTTGGCAGGACCATGCATTCCGGGCAAATGGAACCCGAGTCAAATGCACCTGCATATCAATCAAAAAGAAATGTTATCTGTACAGAATTCCCTGATGGCCTTCAAGGACCACATTCTTCCAGGACAATTATTGGTAAAGATAGACAACACCACGGTTATGTGTTACATAAACAAGCAGGGGGAGCCCATTCATACCCTCTCTGCAGACTAGCCATGGCTCTGTGGAACATAGCCTTAAGCTACCAAGTGCACCTGCAAGCTCAATTCCTGCCAGGCAAACTAAATTCACTGGCAGACGACCTAAGCAGAAATCTCATGGACCCAAATGAGTGGAAACTGGAACCAAGGATATTCAACCTTTTGGGAAACAAATGGGGGCATCCAGAGATAGACCTGTTTGCCTCCCCTCAGAACTACCAATTGAACAAATTCTGCACAAGGACTCCCCACAGCCAAGCTTGGAAAATGGATGCCCTTTCCTTCACCTGGGAAAACCTGTCAGTTTATGCCTTTCCCCCTCTGCCTCTCCTCTCAAGTTCTGCTAAAGATCAAACAGGAGAAACCAAGGACAATACTGATTGCACCAGACTGGCCATGCCAGCACTGGTACCCCCTCCTGTGCAGTATGCCACTGCTGGAACCATGGCACCTCCCTCAGACCCCCCATCCCTGCTGTCCCAGCAGGAGGGCCAGATTCTTCACCCTCAGCTCCAAACCCTGAACCTTGCAGCCTGGCTAATTACTTGAGCTCTCCAATAGCATCCCTCAGTAAGCAGGTGCTAGATGTCATTCTGAAGGCAAGGAAGCCTAGTGCTAGAAAATCCTATGCTGAAAAGTGGAAAAGATACTGTTCCTGGAGCCAGACTTAATGGATGGGCACAACAGTGCCCAGCGTACCACATATTCTTCAGTACTTAACAGAGATGCTCCACAAGGGCCTTTCCTTCTCGTCAATTAAAATTCATGCCTCTGCCATCTCAGCACACTATAATACTGAGCCACCCCTCTTCTCTCACCCCCTGCTAAAGCAATTCCTTACAGGGGCCAAAAGTTTAAGACCACCCAGAAGAGCCCTGCCTGAGACCTCGACTTTGTATTGGAAAAGCTCACTCTACCTCCTTTTGAACCAGCTGCAACTGCAGAGTTGAAATTCCTTTCTTGGAAAACAGCCTTCCTTCTAGCCATAATTTCAGCAAGAAGAGTGTCTGAATTACAAGCCTTCATGGCAGTGGAGCCCTTCATCATCTTCCATGAAGACAGGGTGTCCCTCAAGACCAATCCTTCCTTTATGCCCAAGGTGGTGTCTAGTGTGGCTCTCAGTCAGTCCATTCATTTGCCTACTTTTTTCCCCAAATCCACAAAACAAAGGGAAACGAATACTGTACTCTTTAGACGTGCACAGGCAACTTAGATTTTATTTGGACAGGACTAAGCCTCTCAGAAAATCTGAACAGCTGCTAGTTGGCTTTGCTGCAGGGGCAGAGGGGAAGGCCATTTCAAAGCAAACCATTTCTAAGTGGATAGGCCATTGCATTAATTTCTGCTATAAGCACCATGGAAAACATGCCCCACAGGGGATAAGATCACATTCCACCAGGGCTGCATCTACCTCTACAACCATTCTCAGAGGTGTCCCTACCAGGGATATCCTAGAAGCTGCTACCTGGAGCTCTGTACATACCTTCACCAAGCATTACCACATGCCTATTTTTAGTAAATCCAGAGCTGGTTTTGCCACTGCAGTCTTGCAGGGCTTAATAGCTGGTCGTAATGCTCTCTAACTTCCTCCTTCCTTCCTTAGCTTTGGGAATCAACCCAAATGTAATGACTGCAACAGTGAAACACAAAGAACATAGTACAGTTGTGTACACTTACCATAAATGTAGATGTTCGAGTGCATTCACTGTTGCAGTCCTGGTTACCCTCCCTCCAGCCCCCTGACTTTTCTTGTTTAGTGCATTTCTACTTTCTGGTGTATTTGCTTTTTGTTGGAGGTGTAACCTAACATATATAATTGCTTCCCATTATGGGGGCACCTGACATCTGGGGCAAGAAAAACTGATGTAATGGCATCGGCTGCATGTTTTATACCCCTGACGACCTGATGTCATGGAAGAAGAGACAGCATCCGATGCAGGGATCCAAGACTTTGAAATTCAGGCCGGCTGAGGGCTACCTGCAGGCAGATAACCCAAATGTAATGACTGCAACAGTGAATACACTCGAACATCTACATTTATGGTAAGTGTACACAACTGTACTTTTTTTCTCTGTTCCATCCTTTATAGACCTTCCCAGCATCTCTGTACCTGCCCACACTTGGTATGTGAGCCGTCTCCGTAACCTGCCACTTCCTCCCAGACTTCAGTCCAGTGTTCCAAAAAAGCCAACAACTCATTGGAATACACACGACAAAACAACACTTTAATACAAAATAGTAAAAATATAAAATGTGAGCGCTTTCAGAGTCCTGTCTGCTTCCTCAGACATACTACAGTAACTGCTGCTCTTGTTTAAATAATGATGCATCTAGGTCATATCCAATCAGTTAACAGTATCTTGATCGAATAAATAAAAGTTAAAGGCATACACTATACAAACACTATATAAACAATCAATCATATAAATAGTGAACTAAAAATATATGTAAAAAAACTGTAAAAACATGCACTATAAAATTAGATAGTGGTAAAACTGTAAAATATATGTACAAATATTAGAAGATGTGACCAAACATAATAATTAATGTTTCAAAACCTTGTTCCTAAGAAAAGGTTTCAGTGAAACCTTACTATTTAGTCCAGGTGGTCTGTCAGCCTGAAGCCTAATTATCCATTCATGTTCTGAGGCTTCGGTCTTGATGTTCATCGTGTTTCACTGTTGCAGTCATTACTTTTGGGTTATCCTGCTGGCAGGCTACCTGCAGTCAGCCAGAATTCCAAAGTCTAAGTCCGGTGTCGGTTGCTGTCGCCTCTTCCCTGACGTCAGTGTGCCAGGGGTATAAAAGATGCAGCCGATGCCATTTTCTTCAGTCCTTCTTGCCGCGCGGTGCCCAAAGCAAAAGCAGTTCGCAAGTGCCGGTTGGGCGACTCCTGAGATTTTCAAATCCGAATTTCAGAACCGAAGTCTTCATTAAATCTAAGTACCCCATTGGGGAAACTTTTTTCTTGCTCCAGACCGATGTCAGAAAAAGTTAACAATTGTATTTCTTGTGGGAAGCAAATACCTCATAAGGATTTTCACTCTTACTGTATTCCTTGCCTAGGCCCTGATCACAACGTTGCTAGCTGTCGGTTTTGTGCTAGATTTAACCAACGCACTATTAAGCGTCTGTTCGATTTTGCATTTCATTACTTTGGCCGACGATTTAATTATATAATGCCGTCAGAACAGCCGACAACCGGAGTTTACAAAAAACGCAAGGACAAGGAAAAGGATAGGCATCCGAGGTCCAAAACCGATGACGAGGCCTCCGTTAGACCAGTCGCCGGTTCTCAGTGAGGTGCTTTTGCAGCCCCTGGCACCTGCTACCTCAGAGCCACAGGCCACTTCTGACTCCCACGTCGAGCCTACTAGGCCTCTGGATACTCAAGGAAGGTATTGGACACTTGGAAATCATTCCCTCAGATGGGTCCGGACCCGCTGAGCAGGCATCGGCTTCTGAGGGTGTCTTCAGACCTACACAATTATATGTTAAACCATCTTCAGCTTCAAAGACTAAAGCAGCTCTAAAGACAAAGAAACAAGTACAGCATTCTCCTACTCAGACTTCCATGCCTAAAAAAACAGATGCTTAAAATGGCCGTAGACCTAATTACTTTTATCAGGGGTTCCCATCCCCCTCCTGATAAGAGGCCTAGGCAAAAGACAGAATATGATTCTTCTGATCAGGTTTCTATTTCCTCTGATTCCTCTTTCCCTATGAGGACTCTGATGCTGAAGAATCCATTCCTTCAGCCTGTCCTCCTGAGGATTATTCTTTTGGGGAAACCCTGCATACCATGAGGGAGCGTATCCACTGGGAGAGCCAAGATTATTCTGAATCTAAGAAAAAGCTCAGAGACTTTCTGCTACTTCCTCAGCACAGACCCTTGCTATTCCACCTGTTCTAGACATTGTAGATGATGTATTTTCAGAGTCCGGCCTGTCCCCTGACTCTTTTCCCCCTGCACCTACTAAGCCAGACAGATACTACAGGGTCCTATATATTCTATTCCTATATATTCTCATAAATTCCTATATAAAAACCCCGCTGCTGACCCAGAAACTATATCTCAGGGTCCAAAAGGGATCAAAGCTTCCACTGCAAAAAACCCTGTCCCCGATAGGGATTCTAGGGCACTGGACAGATGGGGGAAAAAGTTTACACTTCTGCTACCTTGGCTGTAAGGGCTTTAAATTGTCAGTTTCATATGCTTAAATATCATCAATATTTAATGTCACTGCTTAAACAGAAAATGTTGACAAATACTGAATGTTTAGAGAACAAGGAAATGCAGGATTTATTGCATGCAGCTGAACAAGTGGGAAAGCATACTTTGCAATGTGGATATGATTCACTGGAGGCCTCTTGCAGGGCCGCTTTCACAGGTTCTGTTATTAGAAGGCATGCTTGGTTAAAGGAACAGAATCTGCCTGATCATGTTAAAGCAAAATTATTAGATGTCCCATTACAGCATGATACTTTGTTTGGTACTAAAGCAGAAAAGGTGTTGAAAAAAATGGAGGATAAAGTGAAATCCATGCAGACAGTTAAGGATTTTTTACAGGTACAACCATTCAGATTTTGCAGGAACTGGCCTTCTAAAAATTGGTCCTTTCCAGTGTCAGACAGACCACAAAGAGGCAGATACAGGCATCCCATGCCCCAAGGCTCATACAGGCCTAAACAATGGGGCGCTCCTACCTCCAAAAGCGGAGAAGACAAATCACAACCTTACAGGAAACAGTCCCGATGACTTTCCTCTGCCAGATCCAAGCACTTTTCTTTTGGCAGCCCCCTTAGGGGGGAAACTAGCACTTTTTTCATCAAATTGGCAAATGGTTACCCAAGACAAATGGGTCTTGAACATAGTGTCCCAAGGCTACAGGTTCCATTTTCACACCCTACCAAGGTCAAAAGGTATGCCAGACCTGCCACACAATCAATGGGCAGAGGCACAAAAACAAATTACAGCCCTCATGAACATGAGGGCCATTCAGCAAGTACCACATCAAGAGCAGGGGCAAGGATTTTACTCCAGACTTTTCTTAGTGCCCAGAAAGGACAAAACCTGGAGACCAGTACTGGACCTGTCTATACTAAATACATTTCTGGAGGTTCCAAAATTCAAGATGTTGACTCTACAGCAGCTACTGCTCATGCTGGGCAAGAATGCTTGTCTCGTAACTTTGGACCTAAAAGAGACATACCTGCATGCCCCAATCAGACAATCTTACAGAAGATACCTCAGATTCATAGCTGGCTCAATGCACTACCAATTCTCTCCACTGCCCTTTGGCTTATCTACTGAGCCCAAGGTCTTCACAAAATGCCTGGCACCAGTAATTGCATTTTGCAGACAAAGAGGAATTCAGATATATCCCTACTTGGACGACTGCCTTATTCAAGCAGAGAACAAAAATATTCTTCTAAAGCATCTGGCGTTTGTAAAAAGATTACTAATTTGCCTAGGGTACACAGTAAACGAAAATAAATCAAAACTAGTGCCCTCTCGAGAGATAATATTCCTGGGTGCAAGCTTTAAATACAACTGCCCAGATGGCTCATCTCACGCCAGACAAACAAAAACAACTGACTTCTTACTTCAAAAAATTGGCGACAAAGACCCAGTTATCTGCAAGGAAAATCCTGCAGGCCTTGGGTTTCATGGCATCCTGCATTCTACTAATTCCGTATGCCAGACTGCATATGAGGAAACTACAATGGTATCTAAAAAGTGTTTGGACTCAGCATTGCCACAGCCTGGAGACAGTAATTGCACTCATTCCCTGCCTGCAACAGGAGTTTCATTGGTGGGCAGAGGCCTGTCACCACAAGGGTCTGCCATTCAGTTTACCCACAGCCAGCCAGACACTGACAACGGATGTATCAGATTATGCCTGGGGGGCCCATATGGCAGGAAAATGTATTCAGGGCACATGGCCTGCAAGCCAGATGCATCTTCACATCAATCAAAAAGAGATGCTAGCTGTTCAGAATGCCCTGACAGCTTTCAAGGATCTACTTCATCCAGGACAGCTACTGATAAAGACAGACAATATTACGGTCATGTGGTACATAAACAAGCAGGGAGGTACACATTCCTACCCACTCTGCAGACAAGCAATGACCTTATGGGACACAGCATTGGCTTATCAAGTTCACCTGCCATGAAAAACAAATACTCTGGCAGACGAACTAAGCAGAAACCTCATGGGTCCCCACGAGTGGAAACTGGATCCACAAGTCTTCAGCATGATAACAAGGAAATGGGGATGCCCAGACATAGATCTATTTGCCTCCCCTCACAACTGCCAATTACAGAGATTTTGCACAAGGATTTATCACAAACAAGCATGGAGAGTGGACGCCCTATCCTTCAGCTGGAAAAATCTAACAGTATATGCCTTTCCTCCACTGCCTCTCCTTCCCAGGGTACTCCTAAAGGTCAGACAAGAGAAGCCAAAAATGATACTGATTGCACCAGACTGGCCACGCCAGCACTGGTACCCAATCCTAAAGAGCTTGTCTCAAGGTCCAGCATGGATATTGCCTCAAACTTCTCACTTGCTGACCCAACAAAACAATCAGTTAAATCTGGCAGCATGGCAGATAATGTAGCCATTCAGAACACTCCTCTTTCAAAAGCTGTTATGGATGTTATCTTGGAGGCCAGGAGGCCCAGTACCAGAAAATCTTATGCAGAAAAATAGAAGAGATTCTGTGCTTGGAACCAGGAACAAAGCATTGACACGTATGTACCAAATATCCCTCAGATTTTACAATACCTAACTGAGATGCTGGACAAAGGTCTTTCTTTTTCATCAATTAAGATTCATGCCTCTGCCATTTCAGCCCATTACAATACGGAACCACCTATCTTTTCTCATCCTTTAATAAGGCAGTACCTCAGAGGGGCCAAAAACATTAGGCCTCCAAGGAGAGCACCAATTCCGGCATGGGACCTCAATTATGTCTTGGAAAAACTAACACTGTCTCCTTTTGAGCCAGCCTCAACAGCGGGTATAAAATTCTTATCCTGGAAAACAGATCTGCTCCTAGCAATAACCTCTGCAAGGCAAGTCTCGGAGTTACAAGCACTCATGGCTGTGGAACCTTTTATCATTTTTCATCCAGACAGGGTTTCTCTGAGGACAAACCCAACATTTATGCCTAAGGTGGTGTCCAGTGTGGCCCTCAACCAAACCATTCACTTGCCTACCTTTTATCCAAACCCACAACACAAGGGTGAGAAAATTCTGCATTCTTTGGACATACACAGGCAGTTACGCTTCTACTTGGACAGAACTAAAGCTTTCAGAAAGACTGAGCAACTTTAGTGTCCTATGCTGCAGGATCACAAGGAAAGGCCATCTCAAAACAGACTAAATGGATAGGCCATTGCATCCGTTTCTGCTATTCTCAACATGGCAAATCAGTGCCTAAAGGCATTAGGCCTCATTCTACCAGAGCAGCAGCCACTTCAGCAGCCTTCCTCAGAGGTGTACCAACCAAAAACATCTTAGAGGCTGCGACTTGGAGTTCAGTGCACACTTTTACAAAGCACTACCACTTATCTCTTTACTCTAAATCCAGAGCAGGCTTTGCCACTGCAGTTCTGCAGGGCCTCATAGCCTCTCCTAATCCTATTTAGCCCAGCCACCCATCCTCACCTTTGGGATTCAACCCAAGAGTAATGACTGCAACAGTGAAACACTATGAACATAGTATACTTGTATACCTACCATAAATGTAGATGTTCGAGTGTATTCACTGTTGCAGTCCAGGTTACCCACCCACCATCCCCCTTTTCTTTGCTGGGACTTATCTGTACTTCTCTATCCTATATAACCTATGTGGTGTATTTTATTGTAGATGAAGGAAATGTTTATTTTTGTGCATGCATACTTATTGGCATATTTTTCAGCCTACCAATTTGGGGGCACCTGACATCTGGGGCAAGAAAAACTGAAGAAAATGGTGTCGGCTGCATCTTTTATACTCCTGGCACACTGACATCAGGGAAGAGGCGACAGCAACCGACGCCGGACCTAGACTTTGGAATTCTGGCCAACTGCGGGTAGCCTGCCAGCAGGATAACCCAAGAGTAATGACTGCAACAGTGAATACACTCGAACATCTACATTTATGGTAGGTACACAACTGTACTTTGTTCATGTTCCCACCTCTTTTATTATCTTGTATGATGTGGAACACTAGAAACTTGAAGGTGTGTGTGGCTCCCTCCTTTATAACATTTATCGCTAACGCACTTGTCTCTTTTTTATTTTTAATGTCCCTTACATGTTCTAGGACTCTATCTTTGAGTAGCTGATTAGTTTTGCTTACATACTAGGCTGGCCATTTTGTACAGAAACCAAAGTATACAACATTCTTACTATAACAGTATGTATAAAAGCGTGCATCAATGCTGAATTTTCTAGTTGGGTGTGTATACTGCCCCCCTCCAAATATGGAAAGGTACCTAGCCTATCAGACCTTGCATAGTGGTCTCCATCTAACTTCTTATAGCACAACTGTCTTTTTAATGACATGTTGTTTTTGAATGTAATCCAGAGAATGATGCATTACGTTTTCCATTAACATTTGCAAGTAATATCAGTACAGTCTGTGATATAATTAAAAATAATTGGGGCATATTGTTAAATGTGGATGAACTAGAAGGTGTTATAGAGGATACACCATCGTTTACCTTCAAAAACAACAATATTTATATGATTGATTGTTTATATAGTGTTTGTATAGTGTATGCCTTTAACTTTTATTTACTCAATCAAGATGCTGTTAACTGATTGGATATGACCTACATGTAACATTATTTAAACAAGAGCAGCAGTTACTATAGTATGTCTGAGGAAGCAGAGAGGACTCTTTGAAAGCGCTCACATGTTTTATATTTTTACTATTTTGTATTAAAGTGTTGTTTTGCCGTGTGTATTCCAACCAGTTGTTGGCTTTTTTGGAATATTGTACTTTTATCGTTAGTTACTTTATCCTGATTCAGGGGATCTGTGTTTGATAGTTCAGTCCACTGTTGCTGGGGCTGGTCATGGAGCTAACCATCCAGGGAGTCGGCATGCCTGTGCTTTCAGCTGGATGGGGGGTTATTTATGACCTACCCGTTTTCCCCCTCTCTTATGGACCTAATGGAATGGTATGCTGGGGGGGTACTGCCATGTTTTCAACCTGTTATCCTCTTTAGGCACATCTACCAATGTACTTTCCCCAGCCTCCATCAGGGATTGTAATGCCCATCCTTCTTTTACTGCTTCCATCGGTCACCCAAGCTGCTAAATGAGCCCGGGCTGCCCAAGTCATAGTCAAGGCTTTATCCCTCTACACCACTGGAGTGGCCCCATATAAGGATTCACAGTTGACAAACAGATACTCTACAAGTACATTGACAGCTGTATTATCATTTGCTGTCAAGTGCTGCCCCCCCACCCCTCCACAAGTGAATGCTTGTGAGTAAAGCACACTCCGCTTTTGGAGTGTTGGTCTCATCTCTGTGCTTCACACCTGTTCCAGAGATGGGGTACTCTCTGGGATACATACCTGTCTCTCCAGCAGGTCCTATTTATATCACAGGCAAGATTTACATCTTTACAACGGGTAATTGTGGTGCTATTTGTTTTGCGAATATGCAGGAGATCCATCAAAGTGGGGTCTGACAGTGCTGTCTGTGTCAGTCATAGATCTCCCCTCAAATGCCTGTAGGAGATGGAATATAAGGATAGAGCCTTGAAATGGTCTGTATAGGACATTTTACTTAAGCACTGTATTCTTTTAGTGAGGAACCTCTGTGGATGTTCCACTTGTTTATATGCCTGGTTAGGTACATACCAAAGGAGGCATTGTACTCTATGGATCTGATGAATGGTGAATACAGTGGAACGACTTCTTTGGACTTAGATGCCATACCTTTGTTTATAAAGTTGTGCAACATAGAAAGATTTCTTCACTACTGTAGACACATGATGGTCAAAGGCTAGATTACTGTCTTTGTGTGTCCCTAAGTCCCTGACTACTTGGTCATCTCTAAGGGGTGTGTTGTCGATATGATAGTTACCCAGGATAAATTATAGCTTCATACGTTCGTACAAGGCTAAGTGCCCTTGTGGGCCATTTTAAGCCTAGCCAGTTTTCCCAAGCAAGAATCAAACCCTGCGCCTTGTATCTGTTAGGTAAATATCTTAACCATTATGCCAACCTTCCAGTATAACAGATATGATGTCCTTCAAGGATGCATCTGCAGTCCTAACATATGGGTTGTCCTGCTTCAGGCAGCCCCTCGGTCGGCCGGATTCCAAAGTCTGGGTCTGGCCTCGGCTGATGTCGCACTTCACCCGACGTCATAGCTGCTGTGAATTGGGTATAAAGGCATCAGCCGATACCATTTTCCCCAGTCTTTCTTGCCGCGCGGTGCCCGAAGCAGAAGCTGTTCGCAAGTGCCGGTCGGTCAGATCCAGAGATTTCTACTACCGAAGACTTCTAAAAAGCTAAGCACCCCGTTGGGGACTCTTTCTTGCCTCAGCCGATGTCAGAAAAAGTAAATAATTGTTTAACTTGTGGGAAACAAATACCTCATAAGGATTTCCACTCTTACTGCCTTCCTTGCTTAGGCCCAGACCACGACATTTCAGCTTGTCTAGCCTGTGCTTCCTTCAACCGACGGACACTTAGACGTCGGTCGGAGTTTGCAGAGGAGTTTTTTGGTCCCGCTTTTGCTTACAAAATGCCGTCGGAGACTCCAACTTCACAATTAGCTAAAAAGCGTAAGGAAAAGGACCGACACTCGCGGCCTGCGGTTTCAGCCGAAACCACGGTTAAGCCAACCGCGAGTGTCTCGGTTTCGGCTGAAACCGAGTCCTCGGTTCTTCCTTCGGCTGAAAGCATGCCTCCGATAGCCGAGGCCTCACACAGCATGGCAGAATCTGCTACCGAAATAACCCCTGCTGTAGCAGCCACCCAGGATTTATCAGATACTATTCCTTTAGACATCTCTACCCCTGCACATGGAGCTGCTAGGCCCCCTGCATCTATGTCTTTCAAGGCTTTTTCTAGGGCTAAAGCAGCTAAATCTTCTAAGGCCTTGCCTGCAAAAACCCCCTCACACAGGCCTACCTCTAGTTCCCAATTGCTCAGCCTGGCTGAGGATCTCATTTCTTTGATCAGGGGATCCCAACCTCACCCAGACAGGGCCTCTCAACCCCCTCCAGAGAAGAGGCCTAGAGCAGAGCCCCCCTGATCCTATTTCTACAGACTATGCCTCGGATGATTCAGAAAACTCAGATCCTCCAGAAGGCCCATATTCTCCTTATGTGGATTCTGATGCAGAAGACTCCATTCCTTCTGCCTCTCCTCCTGAGGAATTTTCTTTTGGGGAAACCTTACATGCTATGAGAGAGCATTTTCAATGGCAGGGCCAGGATTTTTCAGATTCAAGGAAAAGGCTAAGGACCTTTTTACATTTACCACAGCATAGGCCTTTAGCCATTCCTCCAGTACTTACAGTTGTTGATGATGCATATAATGATGCTTGTACTGCCCTGACTCTCTTCCCCGGCCCCTGCCAAGCCCGACAGATATTACAGGGTCCCGGACACACACTTTCACTTGTATAAGGCTCCTATTGCAGATCCTGAAACCATTTCACAGGGCCCCAAAGCTGTAGCAGCTGCCTCTGCCAAAACCCCTCCCTCTGAAAGAGAATCTAGAGCATTAGAGATGGGGTAAAAAAGTTTATACTTCTGCTACTCTTTCGGCTAGGGCCTTAAACTGTCAATTCCACATGATTCAGTATCAGGAATTTTTGTTAGACCAGCTAAATAAAAACTGTCCTCTCCTGAACCTATAGACCATAAGTCCCTTCAGGATTTGGTACATAACACTCAGCAGGTCAGTAATCATTCCTTAAAATGTGGCTATGATGCACTGGAGGCTTCCTTTAGATCAGCTATGACTGGAACAGTGATTAGAAGGCATGCATGGTTAAAAGAACAATCCTTACCAGACCATGTAAAGTCAAAGCTTCTAGATGCTCCCATGGAGAAACAAAGTTTGTTTGGCTCCCCTGCACAGCAAGTGCTAAAGAAGGTGGAAGAAAAAGCAAAATCGGTCCAAACAGTCAAGGATTTCTTACAGGTCCAGCCTCCGAGGTTTAGTAGAAATTGGCCTTCGAAGAATTGGTCCTTTCCAGACACCTCCAGAGCACAGAGAGGCAGAAACAGGCGCCCAAGAGGCAGAGGTCAATCCAGAGGTGCCTACAGGGGACGTCAGTGACAGCCTAACAACCAGAGAAGTACTGCCACAGATCCAGCTGCGACCACTTCCACAGGACAGGCACAATGACTTGGCTCTGATACCGCCTACCAGGGAACAACTGGAAGCACCCTTAGGCGAAAAGCTAGCCTTATTTTCCGTAAACTGGCATTACATTACAGGAGACAAATGGATTTTACAGACAATAGACAAAGGCTACAGGTTTCACTTCCACACTCTACCAAAAAAGAGACGCAAGCCAGACCTACCACCAAACCAAAAACAAAGCTCTAGAACAAATCAACCATCTACTAAGGATGAGAGCTATAGAAAAGGTACCTCCTATGGAACAAGGGCAAGGATTTTACTCCAGACTTTTCCTGGTACCAAGAAAAAAAAAACAATAGAGGCCTATTCTCGACCTGTCCACTCTGAACACATATCTCATTGTTCCAAAATTCAAAATGCTGACCCTACAGCAACTTCTTCCCATGCTGGGCAAGGAGTCTTGGCTGGTGACTCTAGATCTCAAGGAGGCATACCTGCACGTCCCTATACGACCAGATTGCAGAAGATACCTCAGATTTCTTGCAGGATCAGAGCATTATCAATTCTCAGCATTGCCCTTTGGCTTATCTACTGCGCCCAGAGTATTCACGAAATGCCTGGCATCAGTAATTGCTCATTGCAGGCTTCAGGGAATTCAGATTTATCCATACCTGGACGACTGCCTAATACAAGCGGACAACAAATCAACAAAAGATTTGGAAAAGGTTATACAATTACTGCAAGCCCTGGGATACACAGTCAACATGAAAAAGTCAAGGCTGGTACCATCCCAAAGGATAACATTCTTGGGTGCAGAACTGGACACAACAAATCAGATGGCATTTCTCACAGCAGAAAAGCAAAAGCAACTACCACTCTATTTCATGGCATTAACAACACAGAACCAGCTTACAGCAAGGAAAGTCCTGCAAGCCCTGGGTTACATGGCATCCTGCATAATATTGATTCCACATGCCAGGCTGCATATGAGAAAGTTGCAATGGTACCTAAGGAATGTATGGTCTCAACACAAGCACAGTCTAGAAGCCCATATTCCAATAATACCATGCCTGAAACAAGAATTCCTGTGGTGGGCTCAGGCCTGTCAGTTGAACAGAGGACTGCCTTTCCACAAACCTCACCCAAGCCAGACTATCACCACGGACGCCTCAGACCTAGGCTGGGGGCACACATGGTGGGCAAGTGTATACAAGGCCTATGGACACAAGACCAGCTGAACCTACACATAAATCAAAAAGAGATGCTGGCAGTGAAACAGGCACTTCAGACATTCAGACCTTTTCTTCAACAGGGTCATTTGCCGATAAGGACGGACAACACCACAGTCATGTGGTATATCAACAAACAGGGAGGCACGCACTCATACCCTCTATGCCGGATGGCAATGGACCTGTGGAATGTGGCCCTGAACCTCAACATTCAACTCCAGGCCAAATTTGTGCCAGGAAAAGAAAATATACTAGCAGACACCTTAAGCAGAACTACCAAGGATGCCCACGAATGGATGCTGCATCCGGACATCTTCAAAACCATTACAAAGAAATGGGGACTACCAGAAATAGACCTGTTCGCATCCCCACACAACCACCAATTGAGGAAATTCTGCACAAGGACATACCACCCACTTGCTTGGAAGGTGGACTCCCTATCCTTCAGTTGGGAAAACCTGACAGCATATGCATTCCCACCTCTTCCTTTGATGCACAAAGTGCTACTGAAGATCAAAGAAGATCACCCAAGGATCATCCTGATAGCTCCAGACTGGCCGAGGCAGCATTGGTACACGCTACTGAGGAGCATGTCTCAGACACACGCATGGCCTCTACCTCTAGTTCCTTTACTGCTAACACAGAACAACTACAAGATCCTACATCCAAACTTGAAAACACTACAGCTAGCTGCTTGGAATATTACATAAAGCAAAATAACCCAGATTTATCTCAGAGGGTTAAAGACATTATCCTGGAGGCTCCCAGACCCTCCACAAGGAAGACTTATTCAGCCAAATGGAAAAGATACCTCATTTGGAGTGCAGCAAAAAGAGAAAATGTATCATTAGCAAGCATAGCTAACATCCTGGAATACTTAGCAGAACTTTTCCACAATGGCCTGTCTTACTCCTCCATTAAGATTCATGCATCAGCAATTTCAGCAGAATACAACATGGATCCTCCAGTCTTCTCTCATCCTCCACTCAGGCAGTTTCTGAGAGGAATTAAAAATGTAAAGCCTCCAAGGAAGCCCCCTTTGCCTACATGGGACCTTAACTTTGTGTTGGAAAAGTTAACACTTCCCCCTTTCGAACCAGCAGCAACAGCAGAATTACAATTCTTATCTTGGAAAACTGCTTTCCTGCTTGCAATCACTTCAGCAAGAAGAGTTTCTGAATTACAGGCATTAATGGCAGTACAGCCCTTCCTTATCTTCCATCAGGATATAGTGTCCTTGAGAACTAACCCTACTTTTATGCCAAAAGTGGTCTCCAGAGTATCATCGAACCAAGCAATCCATCTACCAACATTCTTCCCCAACCCACAGAACAGGGGGGAAAGATTACTACATACCTTGGATGTGCACAGGCAATTGCGCTACTATCTGGACAGAACCAAGACCAACAGAAAAACTGACCAGCTTCTGGTAGCATATGTAACAGGAATGGAAGGAAGAGCAATTTCAAAACAGACAATCTCAAAATGGATAGGAAATTGCATTAGATTTTGTTACTCTTTTCATGGAAAGACATCTCCAGAAAACATCAGACCTCAGTCCACAAGGGCTACAGCCACTACTACAGCTTTCCTACGAGGAGTGGCTACCAAAGACATTTTAGAAGCTGCTACTTGGAGCTCCGTGCATACATTTGCCAAGCATTATATTCTACCTTTATACTCCAGATCCCGAGCAGGTTTTGCAACTGCTGTTTTGCAAGGGATCTTAGCTACACCATAATCATCTTAGTGCCTCCTCCCCAGTTTGGCTATGGTATTCTACCCATATGTTAGGACTGCAGATGCATCCTTGAAGGACATAGTACAGTTTTGTACCTACCATAAATGTAGATGTCAGAGGTATGCATCTGCAGTCAGGATTACCCACCCTCCTTCCCTCTGTGGTACTCCTAGGGTATTTGCCCATCTTGTAGCTAGCTGGGGGAATCTATTATGGTGTATTTGTTTGTATATATGTATATACATGTTTATATTGTTTGCTCTCTACTGTTTGGAATCATTTGCATTTATCCAAATTTAGCCTTCCTAGAGGGCACCTGGCATCTGGGGCAAGAAACACTGAGGAAAATGGCGTCGGCTGATGCCTTTATACCCAATTCACAGCAGCTATGACGTCTGGTGAAGTGCGACATCAGCCGAGGCCAGACCCAGACTTTGGAATCCGGCCGACCGAGGGGCTGCCTGAGGCAGGACAACCCATATGTTAGGACTGCAGATGCATACCTCTCGGACGTCTACATTTATGGTAGGTACAAAACTGTACTTTCATACCAGATTAGGTGGTTTACCAGTATTTCCTCATTGATGCCTGTACTGTACCCAATTTTGATTCCTCAGTGGTTGTCATCTTTTCCTTCTAGCCTGTGTTGTTGGATTTCCCAGACCATGGGACAGATGTATACTTTTGTATTACTTGTTAGCATCGTAGACATAAGTTCTTCATTGTTATTTCTTGATCTGTGGAAAGGTCCTTGCTGTAGTGCTATTAACCCGTATGTACGTACTCTGAAGACTAACCAGTGAATGTAGTTCCTGTCTTTTTTGTGTGTTACTTTTCTTGTTATTTATAATGTTGTCTCAGTTTATGTGCTGTCTATGTACATGTCTTAATAAATAAGTGGCTAGGGGGCATACTTGAGAGAGAAACACTCCCACGTGTCTGGCTTTTTATGTCAGTCTGTTTGAACAGGTAAACATATTTTCCAAATGCTAAATTAGTGGAAAGTATTAACCTGTGCTGCGGTAGCGTTGTCGCCTCACAGTAAGATGCTGTCCGGTTCGATTCTCAGCTAGAGCGTCTTCTGCGTGGAGACATGTGTGAATGGGCGTACCTTCGTTGAAGGTTGTGCGTCAGGGCTGGTAACTCGACGCGTAAAATCAACTACCAATCATTAGTGGACCGGAGTTCCGCTGTGGCAACCCCTAACCGGGAAAAGCCGAAAGACACAAATGAACCTAACCATAGACCTGTCATACAGGGTTCACTTGTAGATGAACTGATCAATTTCTATTTTTGGGATATGCTTTTAATGATTATTTTGTTCAGATTTTTCTTGAAAGTATGTTTTTGTTTTGTTTCTTGTGCAGCTCAGCAGCGCTGTCATATTTATGTAAGCATACTTGTTTTGTGGAAACAGTATTGTTTTCTTTTTCTTTTTTTATTTTTTGTTTACAACTGAAAAATAGGTAACTATCTCAAAATCTCACATTTTTAGTGTGTTATTATCTTTTATTGTAGTACAGTGGTGTTGTTCACATGCCCAAGTATGGCCTGTTCTGACTGGTTACTTCACCTCACTCTAGGCACTTCATCATAAATGCAAAATGTTGAGCTGATGCTACTTCATCATAAATGCAAAATGTTGAGTTGATGCTACCTGTATGGTGCAACTTTATGAAACCTTCACTGCGCCAAGGGTGAATGAGAGTCAGTTAGTATACTGGGTGCTGGAAGAGTTGACTAAGGAGAGAGGAAATGAGCAGCTGACACTGACTTACTCCTCCATGGAAGGGTGGGAATGGGTGCAACCACAGTCTGTTGCAGTACCAACACCCAGAGGAGGGGCCCTCATCAGGCAGTACATGCAGGCCTAACAGATGGGATAAGCTGATGTTTGAAAGCCTGCATGAGACCTGGGACTAGCATTGTGAAAGTGCATCACATCCAAGCTGCTGCCATGGGGTAATGCAGGGTAGGGCAAGTATAACATTTTGATTGCTGCCTGGATGACAGCAACAATCTCTCATAGTGGGTTGAATGGAGATGGGTAGCTGATGGTTAATAAGTAATGTGCGATAAAATTATTTTAAAAATGATGCAATGCTGTTACCATAGTTGTGTGAGCAGCTAACTTGAAAAGCACAATTCTGCTGACATAAGACTGAAAGTGGCATCCTGAAGTCAAGTTACACCCCACCTCCATTCCAAGCCATTGTTGTGTAACTGCCTGTGGCAACCTTAGACATGTATATTTATATATTTAGTTAGTAGAGATAGCCCTACACAACATTCTTGGCAATTTTTCAGGTTCAGTTCTCTGTGAGATGTGTGGTACTTGGTTTATCTTTAAGCCACTGTTGTGTCACATGTTAAGGCTTAAATTGTTTTACCCCTGTAGGACTTATTAGATGACTAGAGGCTTCTATGCTTCCTAAAAAACATAAGATGTCCTTCATGGATGCATCTGCAGTCATAACAAATGGGTTGTCCTGTCGTCAGGCAGCCCTTCGGTCAGCCGGATTCCAAAGTCTGGGTCCGGCTTCGGCTGATGTCGCACTTCACCCGACGTCATCTCTGCTGGTCTTCGGGTATAAAGGCATCAGCCGACGCCATTTTCCTCAGTCTTTCTTGCCGCGTGGCGCCCGAAGCAGAAGCTGTTCGCAAGTGCCGGTCGGTCAGATCCAGAGATTACTACTACCGAATACTACTTCGAAGACTTCTAAAAGCTAAGTACCCGTTGGGGACTCTTTCTTGCCTCAGCCGATTTCAGAAAAAGTCAATAACTGTTTAACTTGTGGGAAACAAATACCTCATAAAGATTTCCACTCTTACTGTCTGCCTTGTTTAGGCCCAGACCACGACGTAGCAGCCTGTTCGGCCTGTGCTTCCTTCAACCGCGAGCGCTAAGGCGTCGGTCGGAGTTTGCTGAACAGTTTTTCGGCTCAGACTTTGCGTACATTATGCCGTCGGATCCTCCGACTACCCAAATTGTTAAACGCAAGAAAAGACCGACACTCGCGGTCCGGTTTCGCGAAACCACAGTTAAGCAAGCGAGTGTCTCGGTTTCGGCCGAAACCGAGAAAACTGGTCAATCTTCAGCCGAATCCATGACTACTACTGAGGCTCCCACTACTTTACCTGAATCGGCCTCAGAAATTTTGCCTACAACTGTGGCTTCTAGTGAGTTATCAGACACCATCCCTTTGGATGTCTCTACCCCAGCACATGGTGCTGCTAGACCCCCTGCAGCCATGTCTATCAAGGCCTTTGCCAGGGCTAAAGCAGCCAAATCTGCTAAGTCAGTGCCTGTTAAACCTCCCTCTCACAGGCCCACTTCCAGTTCACAAATGCTTACTCTGGCAGAAGATTTAATATCCTTAATTAGGGGATCCCAATCTCACCCAGACAGGGCCTCTCAGCCCCAGAAAGAGACCTAGGACAGAGCCCCCCGAGCCAGTGTCCTCTGATGATTCTGCGGAAGACTCCGACATCACAGAACAGCCAGAGGATCCTTTTTCTACTTATGAAGACTCTGATGCTGAAGAATCCATTCCAGCTGCCTCTCCACCAGAGGAATTTTCCTTTGGGGAAACCTTACATGCCATGAGAGAGCAATTTCAATGGCAGGGACAAGATTTCTCAGATTCAAGAAAAAGGCTTAGGACTTTTCTGCACTTACCACAACATAGGCCCTTAGCTATTCCTCCTGTTTTGCCTGTTGTGGATGATGCATTTAATGATGTCTGCACTGTTCCTGATTCTTTACCTCCAGCCCCTGCCAAACCTGATAGATTTTACAGGGTACCAGACACTCATCACCACCTATACAAGGCCCAACTGGCAGACCCCGAAACTATTTCCCAGGGGCCTAAAGCAGTAGCCTCGACCACAGCAAAAAACCCTATTCCTTCAGAAAGGGAATCCAGGTCTTTAGACAGATGGGGTAAAAAAGTTTACACTTCTGCTACTCTCTCAGCTAGAGCTTTAAACTGTCAGTTTCACATGATACAATACCAAGAGTTTATGCTTGATCAGTTAACTAAAAAACTATCCTCTGATGAATCAATAGATAAGAAATATGTATTAGAAATGGTGAATAACATACAACAGGTTAGTAACCATTCCTTAAAATGTGGCTATGATGCACTGGAGGCTTCATTTAGATCAGCCATGACTGGCACAGTGATAAGAAGACATGCATGGTTGAAAGAGCAGGTCTTACCGGACCATGTTAAAGCTAAGCTATTAGATGCTCCTATGGATAAGGCCAGTTTATTTGGTACACCTGCCCAGCAGGTAATGAAGAAAATGGAAGAAAAGGCAAACTCTGTACAAACAGTTAAAGATTTCTTACAGGTTCAGCCCCCAAGGTTTAGCAGGAACTGGCCTGCCAAAAATTGGTCCTTTCCTGACTCCACAAGATCCCAAAGGGGCAGGAATAGATGCTCCAGAGGCAGAAATTAATCCAGAGGAGGTGCCTACAGAGGACGACAGTGGCAAGGTAATAACAGAGGCACAGACACAACCACTACCACTGCAACAGGACAATCACAGTGACTTGGCTCTGACTCCGCCTACCAGGGAGCAAATAGCAGCACCATTAGGCGGAAAGTTAGCCTTATTTTCGAAAAATTGGCACTATATCACAAAAGACAAGTGGATTTTGCAAACCATAGACCAAGGCTACCGGTTCCACTTCCACACCTTACCAATCAAAAGAGGAATGCCAAACCTGCCTCCAAATCAAAAAATAGAAGCTCTACAGCAGATAACGCAATTAACAAACATGAGAGCTGTGGAAAGAGTACCAATAACAGAACAGGGCAAAGGATTCTACTCCAGACTCTTCCTAGTACCAAGAAAAGAAAAAAGTTGGAGACCTATTCTCGACCTGTCCATTTTAAACACATATATCATTGTCCCGAAATTCAAAATGCTGACCCTACAGCAACTTCTTCCCATGCTGGGCAAGGAGTGTTGGCTGGTAACTCTAGATCTCAAGGAGGCATACCTGCACGTCCCCATTCGACCAAATTGCAGAAGATACCTCAGATTTCTTGCAGGATCAGAGCATTATCAATTCTCAGCATTGCCCTTTGGCTTATCTACTGCGCCCAGAGTATTCACAAAATGCCTGGCATCAGTAATCGCCCACTGCAGACTACAGGGAATCCAAATTTATCCATATCTGGACGACTGCCTGCTACAAGCGGACAACAAAAGCAAGCTGACAACAGATTTACAAAGGGTCATTTACTTGCTACAAGCCCTGGGATACACAGTCAATTTACAAAAGTCAAGGCTGATACCATCCCAAACAAGAACATTCTTGGGCGCGGAATTAGACACAGTAAAACAAATGGCATTCCTAACTGCAGAGAAACAAAAAGAACTCCCTCTTTACTTCTTGGCATTAACAAAACAGAACAAACTAACAGCAAGAAAAGTTCTGCAGGCCTTGGGCTTCATGGCATCATGCATAATCTTGGTCCCACATGCCAGACTGCATATGAGAAAACTACAGTGGTACCTAAAGAATTTATGGTCCCAACACAGGCACAGCCTAGAAGCAGAAATACCACTAATCCCATGCCTAAAACAGGAGTTCCTATGGTGGGCTCAAGCATGCCAGTCAAACCCAGGCCTACCCTTCCACAACTTTCAAACAAGCCAAACCATCACAACAGACGCCTCAGACCTAGGATGGGGGGCGCACATGCTGGACAAATGCGTACAAGGATTGTGGACTCAGGACCAGCTGCACCTGCACATAAACCAAAAGGAAATGCTGGCAGTAAAACTGGCAATCCAAAAATTCAGACCTTTCCTCAAAGAGGGCCATTTGATGATCAGGACAGACAGCACCACAGTCATGTGGTACATCAACAAACAGGGAGGCACTCCTTCATACCCCCTATGCAGAATGACTTTGGACCTTTGGAATCTGGCACTCAGCTACAACATCCAGTTACAGGCAATATTTGTACCGGGAAAGGAGAACACTCTAGCAGACATGTTAAGCAGAACTACCTCGGATGCTCATGAATGGATGCTACACCCGGACATCTTCAAGACCATCACAAAGAAATGGGGAATGCCACAAATAGATCTATTCGCTTCCTCTCTCAATCACCAGCTCAAAAAATTCTGCAAGGTGGATTCGCTCTCCTTCAGCTGGAAAGGTCTGACAGTATATGCATTTCCACCTCTTCCCTTGATACACAGGGTATTACTAAAAATCAAGGAGGAACGTCCAAGGATATTCCTAATAGCTCCGAACTGGCCAAGACAACACTGGTACCCATTGCTGAGGAGCATGTCTCGGGAGAAAATGTGGTCAATACCCCTGATGCCTTTGATGTTAACTCAGAACAACTACAGCATCATGCATCCAAACCTAAAAACTTTGCAACTGACTGCCTGGAACATCACATAGCAGCAACTAATCCAGATCTTTCCCAAAGGGTTAAAGACATTATCCTTGAAGCCCGCAGACCTTCAACAAGAAGGAACTATGCAGGAAAATGGAAAAGGTTTGTCATTTGGAGTGCTGAAAGAGGAAAAGATGTGTCGAATATAGATATTGCTAACATTCTGGAGTATTTGGCAGAGCTTCTACATACAGGCCTGTCCTATTCCTCCATTAAGATACATGCATCAGCTATTTCAGCAGAATACAGCTTTGATCCACCTGTCTTTTCACATCCTCTACTCAGGCAGTTCCTCAGAGGGATCAAGAATGTCAAACCTCCTAGGAAACCACCATTACCAGCATGGGACTTTAACTTTGTGCTAGAAAAGCTGACACTCCCTCCGTTTGAACCAGCAGCAACAGCAGAGCTACAGCACCTGTCATGGAAAACTGCTTTCCTACTGGCAATTACCTCAGCAAGGAGGGTTTCTGAACTTCAGGCCTTAATGGCAGTACAACCCTTCCTAATCTTCCATCAAGATAGGGTGTCCATGAGAACTAATCCTACATTTATGCCTAAGGTGGTATCCAGAGTGTCTTTAAACCAGGCAATCCACCTACCTACCTTCTTCCCCAATCCACAAAACAGAGGGGAAAGATTGCTGCATACCTTGGATGTACATAGACAGCTACGCTACTACCTGGACAGAACCAAACGTAACAGAAAAACTGACCAGCTTTTTGTAGCCTATGCAACAGGAAGGGAAGGAAAAGCAATTTCCAAACAGACAATCTCCAAATGGATAGGAAATTGCATACGATTCTGTTACTCCTACCATGGAAAACCAATTCCACAGAACATAAGGCCTCATTCTACAAGGGCTACAGCCACTACCACAGCTTTCTTACGAGTGGCAACCAAGGACATTATTGAGGCGGCTACTTGGACCTCCGTGCATACATTTGCCAAGCATTATAATTTACCTCTGAATTCTAGATCCCGAGCAAGGTTTGCCACTGCTGTACTGCAAGGGATCCTAACCACACCATAATTTTTTATTCCTCCTCCCCTAGTTGGCAATGGTATTCTACCCATTTGTTATGACTGCAGATGCATCCATGAAGGACATAGTACAGTTTTGTACCTACCATAAATGTAGATGTCCGAACTGGATAGCATCTGCAGTCAGATTACCTCCCTCCTTCCCTCTGTGGTACTCCTAGGTATTTACCCTCCTAATAGCTACCTGGGGAAGTCTCTTATGGTGTATTTGTTTGTATATATGTACATACATGCTTATTTTTTGTGTTTGCCTTCTATCTTTTTGGAAACATTGGCATTTATCCAAAATTTAGCCTTCCAAGAGGGCAACTGGCATCTGGGGCAAGAAACACTGAGGAAAATGGCGTCGGCTGATGCCTTTATACCCGAAGACCAGCAGAGATGACGTCGGGTGAAGTGCGACATCAGCCGAAGCCGGACCCAGACTTTGGAATCCGGCCGACCGAAGGGCTGCCTGACGACAGGACAACCCATTTGTTATGACTGCAGATGCTATCCAGTTCGGACATCTACATTTATGGTAGGTACAAAACTGTACTTTGCCTGATGTTCATCTTGCATACAGCTGCAGTCATAACAGATGGGTTATCCTGCTGTCAGGCGGGTCCTCGGTCGGCCGAATTCCAAAGTCTAGGTCCGGCGTCGGTTGTCGTCGCTTCTTCCCTGACGTCAGTGCGGCAGGGGTATAAAAGAGCCAGCCGACGCCATCTTCTTCAGTCTTTCTTGCCGCGCGCTGCCCGAAGCAGAAGCAGTTCGCAAGTGCCGGTCGGCCAGCTCCTGAGATTTACAAAAATATTTCAGCCAAAGTCTTCTTGAAAGCTAAGTACCCCATTGGGGAAACTTTTCTTGCCTCAGACCGATGTCAGACAAAGTTAATAATTGCATTTCATATGGGAAGCAAATACCGCATAAGGATTTCCACTCTTTTTGTATTGCTTGCTTAGGCCCAGACCATGACGTCTTGGCCTGCCGTTTTTGTGCTAGATTCAACAAACGCACTATTAAGCGTCGGGCGGAGTTCGCCCATCACTATTTTGGTAAAAAATTTAATTACATTATGCCGTCGGATACTCCGACTCCAGTTTTGAGTAAAAGACACAAAGATAAGGACCGACATACGAGGTCCGCGACTTCTACTGACACCACGCTAAGGCCGACTACCGGTTCTCAGCGAGGTGCCTACGCAGCCCCTGAGTACCGATGACACTTCATTACCGGTGTCTTCTGTGCCCGAGGTCACAGGCTCCTCGGCCCCCATTCCGACTACAGATACCGACGCCACTCTTGGCGGGGAAACCCAGAGTTTAGACAGGCCTGCCATTTCTCAAGGTGTCTTCAGGCCTTCCTCCTTCTCTATTAAGGCTTTCACAAAATCTAAAGCAGCCATGAAAACTAAAAAACAAGGACCACAGACCCCCTCTCAAGGCCCCATGCCTAAAAAACAGATGCTCAAAATGGCTGAGGATTTGATTACTCTTATCAGGGGTTCTCAACCCCCCTCGGACAAAAGGCCCAGATTAGAGGAAGACTACCCTTCCTCAGATCAAGCCTCTATTACCTCTGAACATTCTGAGGACCAGGAATATACATATTCTCCTTTTGAAGACTCTGATGCAGAGGAGTCTATTCCCTCGGTCTCCCCCCCTGAGGACTACTCTTTTGGGGAAACCCTGCATACTTTAAGGGAACACTTTCACTGGGAAGGCCAAGATTACTCAGATTCCAAGAAAAAGCTCATGGATTTTCTCTTGCTCCCCCAGCATAGGCCTCTGGCTAACCCTCCTTAGGTTCGTTCATAGGTTCATAGGTTCGTACTAGGCTATCTGCCGTAGGGCATTTATAAGCCTAGCCAGAGTGTGTGTGGCTTTCACCACCCCTTAGGATGAGAATACTACGCCCTTTTAGGGTTTAGTTTACTGTGCCTCTGTCTAGTAGTGACACAGAGATGACCCCCTGGGTAAACCTACGATCTCCCATCCACTTGTCAAGATTTCTCTTGAATAGAGTCAGTGAGGGGCTCTGCCTAACATGGACTGGGATTCTGTTCCAGAGTGTAGGGAGCCTCTGGTTTATGAATCTGTCCCTCCAGCACGTCCTGTTAATTTCTGTGTTGAGGTTTAAGTCTCTTGTTCTCGTGGCTCTGATGGATTTGGATTTTCTGAGGTGGAGCATGTCCATTAATTCCGGATTGGACATGGCCTTGTACGTCAGGCACAGATCACCTCTGAGTAGGCGGTATGCGACTGAATAGAGCTGGAGTTTTTTCAGTCGGGCAGCATATGACATATGTTTAAGACCCTTTATCCTCTTGGTGAGGAACTTTTGGGGTCTTTCCAACTGCTGCAGGTGTCGGGTGAGATACATCCCAAATGGGGCATTGTACTCAATCATTGGCTTGATAAGAGAAGAGTACAGGACACAATGACCTCTCTTGATCTAGATGTGAAACCCTTCATGATAAGGTGGGCAATATAGAAGGTCTTCCTAACCACTTTGGCAATGTGAGTGTCAAATGAGAGGTTACTGTCAACCTGGGTCCCTAGGTCCCTGATTACCTCTTCCGTGCTTAATGGATTACCGCCTATGTGGTAATTTGTCGGTACCTTGTTTTTCCCAAAGGGTATGACTATACATTTTTTGGCATTTAGCTTAAGGCCATGGCTCTGGCACCAATTATCCATTTCTATGAGGCCTCTCTGAAGGATGTTTGTGTCCGCTGGAGTATCAATTATGGCCCAGTTTGCAGTCATCTGCGAACTTTGTCAGCCACAATCCTCCTATGTTTGCCTGTACCTCGGAAAAATAAATGCCGAACAAGAGGGGTCCCAGGACTGAGCCCTGTGGGACACTGCTTGTGACTGGCTTAGAGTCTGACATAGCTCCAGCAACTCTGACCCTGTGGGTTCTGTCCTTGAGCCAGTTTGCAACCCATCTTGTGACATATGGGTTTACATTTAAGCTGGTGAGTTTTTCTATGATGCCCGAGTGGGGTATTGTGTCAAAGGCTTTTGCAAGGTCAAGGTAGGCTGTGTGAACTGCCTTACCCTCATCAATGGCCTTAGTGACTGTTTCAAAAAAGTCGACCAAGTTCAAAAGGCAGGATCTGTCCTTGACAAAGCCAAATTGGGTAGGATCCAATATTTGTAGGTCCCCAATGTCTTTGTTTATGAGTTCCATAATGAGCCTCTCCATAGCTTTGCAGACCAGGCTCGTCAAGCTTATGGGGCGGTAATTTCCAGGGTCTGTAGAAGCACCACCTTTGTGAAGTGGGACCACTGTTGCCGTACGCCACTCTTTGGGTACGTATCCTGTAGTAAGGCTAAGATTAAACAGCAGCCTTATGTATGGCTTTAGTTCCTCTTGGAGTTCATGTAGCACACAGCCCGGGACACCATCCGGTCCCATTGATGCTGTGTTTTTAGCTATAGAGAGGGTGGCTCTCACCTGGGCATCTGAGATGTTAGGGAGGCTACACTCTGCTGGGATAGTTTTTTCTCCTTTTGGGAGGGAGGGGGAGGAGAAATTTGCACTGAACCTGTCTGCCAGAATGTTGGCAATGTCGGTGGGTTCAGTGTATTTTGTGTCATTTTGGACCAAGTCTGAGCATATCTGGGAGTTTCCACCCAGGTTTCTAACATAGCTAAAGAAGGCCTTGTGATTGTCTTTTGTGTCTTTTGCGATTTTACTCTCAAAGTTGGCCTTGGATGATTTTATGAGTGATCATAGTTTTTTGCTAGTACTGATCAGAGATGCCTTCCCTTTTAAGGATTTTGCTCTGTCATGTAGTAGCTTCCTCCTCCTGTTGTAAAGTTTGTTTATGGCTGGGGTCCACCAGACCGGGCACCTGCCTTTGGGGGAATGGGTCTTGGTTTTATTTAGGATTGCATGATCCATGCATTCTTGAAGGTGCCCATAGAAGGCATTTGCAAAGGATTCAGCAGTGTAGGTTGTGGTTTCTACTGGCCCAGGGGCCTTGAAGGATACCATTTCAGTCTTAAGAAGTGTGAAGTTGGCTTTTGAGAAGTTCTTCACTGTGGTCTTTTGTGCAGGGGGTGGGGGCGGGATGTGGATTTCCAGTGAGATTAATTTATGGTCTGATCTTACCAAAGCGGGATATACTTCCGGTGTGGAGCATTTTGTCCCCATGTTTGTGATGATCAGGTCTAGTATATTGTCTCCTCTTGTGGGAATGGTGACTAGTTGTTCCATTGCATTTGAATTTATGAATGCTAGGAACCTTTGGGCTAGGGTGTTGGGGCTTGAGTAATGTTCCCAGTCTATGTTTGGGTAGTTGAAGTCTCCCAAAATTATGGTATTTGGAGAGACAGTCATACTCTCCAGTGTCTTCAGGAAGGCTGTGTGGGGTTCCTGAGTTTGAGAGGGTGGTCTGTAGCATGCTACAAACTAAACTGTAAAGCAGTTTTGCCTATGGTTAGTTGCACCTGGATGGTCTCCGATGCTTCGTGTATTGCCACTAACTTGGAGGTGTGGGTATCTTTGATGAAAATGGATACTCCCCATCCTTTTGTGGTTCGGTCCAAGTTTTGGGGCCGGAAAGCATGATATGAGGTAAAACCTGATAGTGCTGGGGTGCTCTCAGGAGCCTTGAACCAGGCTTCAGTCACTGCACAGACATCGATGTTCTCCATACTGAGGATGGCTTCAAGGGCGTGCATCTTGAGGTTTAGACTTCTGGCATTGAGCAGCATTACCCTTAGTTTTTTTCCACTTGTGTTTTCTAGGGAGGTAGGTTTGTCATTTGAGCCTTGCCTAAAAAAGCACTATGGGGGTGGCAAGAGCCTTGGCCAATATCTGGAAGCCCAGGGGTGACAGGTGCAAGCCATCTCTTGCGAAGCAGCATGGCTTGTCAAGCATGTCATCCCAAGCAGACAGAAATTGGATCCCCTTAGAATGACACCAGTAATTAAGCCAATTGTTAAAACTGATCATTTTGTCTTTGTACTGTGGCATCATCACAGGGTCTGTCATATGTAGGCATGCTTGGCTCAAAGAACAAGCCTTACCAGATCATGTCAAAGCTAAATTACTAGATGCACCTCTTCAAAAAGATGTATTGTTTGGTGTTAAAGCTGAGGAGGTGCTAAAGAAAATGGAGGAAAAGGTGAGATCAATGCAAACAGTGAAAGATTTCTTGCAGGTACAACCTCCATGTTTCAGCAGAAACTGGCCTTCCAAAAATTGGTCCTTTCCAGCCATGGACAGACCTCAAAGAGGCAGATACAGGCGCCCGAGGGGTAGAGGGCAATCTCAAGGATCATTCAGAGCCAGACAATGGCAAGCACCAACCCCAAGAGGTGGAGAAGATAGATCACAGTCATTCAGAAAGCAGACACAATGACTTTCCCCTTTACCTGCCAAGCAAAGCTTTAATGGCAGCTCCTTTAGGCGGAAAACTGGCATTATTTTCAAAAAATTGGCATATTGTCACAAAAGACAAATGGATCCTGGACATTATAGACAGAGGCTACAGATTCCACTTTCACTCCCTTCCAAAAATGAGAGGCATGCTAAACCTGCCACAAAATCAAAGGGCAGAGGCACAAAAACAAATTTCAGCTCTCATGGACATGAAAGCTATTCAGTAGGTACCTGCAAAAGAACAAGGTCAAGGGTTTTATTCCAGACTATTCCTGGTACCAAGGAAAGACAAAGATTGGAGACCTATTTTAGACCTATCCATCCTAAACACATATTTACAGGTACCAAAATTCAAGATGCTCACATTACAGCAGCTTCTTCCCATGCTGGGCAAGGAGTTTTGGCTGGTAACATTGGACCTCAAGGAGGCATAACTGCATGTCCCTATCAGACAAGATTGCAGAAGATACCTCAGATTTCTTGCAGGTTCAACCCATTATCAATTCTCTGCATTGCCATTTGGCTTATCTACTGCGCCCAGAGTGTTTACGAAATGCCTGGCATCAGTAATTGCCTTCTGCAGACTTCAAGGAATACAAATATACCCATATCTGGACGACTGCCTGATCCAAGCGGACAGCAAGGGCATATTTCTGAAACACCTGGCGTTTGTAATAAAACTGTTGAACTTTCTGGGATACACAGTCAACAAAAAGAAATCAAAACTAATACCCTCTCAAACAATAATTTTCCTGGGTGCCAGCTTGAATACAAACACCCAGATGGCTTACCTCACGCCAGACAAACAAGGGCAACTATCTCAATACTTCAGCAAAATGGCAACCTTCACCAGGCTGACTGCAAGGAAAGTCCTGCAGGCTCTGGGATTCATGGCATCTTGCATCCTGCTGATCCCATGTGCAAAGCTGCATATGAGGAATCTTCAATGGTACCTAAAAAACATATGGTCTCAACACAGCCACAGTTTGGAAACAGTTATACCACTCATTCCATGTCTTCAAAAGGAATTTCTGTGGTGGGCTCAAGCATGCCAAAGAAACATAGGTCTCCCTTTCTGCATACCTCAAGCAAATCAAATCATCACAACAGACACCTCGGACTACGCCTGGGGGGCACACATGATAAATCAGTGCATTCAGGGAAAATGGTCCCAAAAAGAGAAGCACCTACACATCAACCAAAAGGAAATGCTAGCAGTGCAAAATGCTATTATGGCCTTCAAAGACCTACTGCATCCAAGTCAGCTATTAATAAGGACAGACAACACCACAGTGATGTGGTACATAAACAGGGGGGAACTCATTCATACCCCCTGTGCAGACGAGCCATGACCCTTTGGAACACAGCTCTGGAATTGCAAATCCAACTTCAGGCACAATTCCTGCCAGGGAAGGAAAACACACTGGCAGACAGCCTAAGCAGAAATATGACAGATCCACACAAATGGAAGTTGCATCCTCAAGTTTTCGCAAAGATAACTCAGGCATGGGGACAGCCAGACATAGATCTCTTTGCTACCCACAGAAATTACCAACTGAAAAAATTTTGCTCAAGGACCTATCATTCACAGGCCTGGAAAGTGGACGCACTTTCTTTCAATTGGACAACATTGACAGTCTATGCCTTTCCGCCTCTCCCTCTGCTGCCCAAAGTTCTATTAAAAGCCAGAGCAGAGAGGCCGAAAATGATTTTCATTGCTCCAGACTGGCCAAGACAACACTGGTATCCACTCCTGAAGAGCCTGACGCATTCCCCACCATGGATCCTACCTCTAGTGCCTCTTCTGTTGTCCCAGCACAACTTCAAAACTCTTCACAGCCAGCTCAAAACCCTAAATCTAGCCACATGGAGAATCCCTTGATTTCCCAACAGACCCTCCTCTCCAAGGAGGTGCAGGATGTCATCTTGGAGGCCAGAAGACCTTCTACTAGAAATGCCTACTCCGCCAAATGGAAGCGGTTTTGTGCCTGGAATCAGAAAAAGGGCCAGAATCCTTGGGTAATAAATATACCTCAGATATTACAGTACCTAGCTGAGATGTTAAACAGTGGACTTTCCTTCTCCTCCATCAAAATCCATGCTTCAGCCATTTCTGCACAATACAACACAGATCCTCCTTTATTCTCTCATCCTCTCTTAAGACAGTTCCTCAGAGGGGCTAAGAATATAAAACCCCCAAGGAAACCACCAGTCCCTGCTTGGGACCTCAACTTCATATTGGAAAAACTGACTCTTCCTCCATTTGAGCCAGCTGCTTCAACAGAACTACAATATTTGTCATGGAAAACAGCCTTCCTTCTGGCTATCACCTCACAGCACGCAGGGTTTCGGAACTACAGGCCCTCATGGCTGTGCAACCTTTCATCATTTTCCATCAGGACAGAGTTTCCTTACGAGCCAACCCTACCTTTATGCCAAAGGTAGTATCCAGTGTAGCCTTGAATCAGACTATCCACTTACCTACCTTTTACCCTAACCCACAAAACAAAGGGGAAAGACTACTGCATTTCTTGGACATTCACAGACAACTACGTTATTATTTGGACAGGACAAAGCCATTCAGGAAATCCGAGCAACTCTTTGTGTCCTATGCTACAGGTGCTCAAGGAATGGCTATCTGCAAACAGACGATCTCAAAATGGATGGCCCACTGCATACGCTTTTGTTACTCATTTCATGGAAAAGCTATACCTTCAAGCATCAGGTTCCACTCCACCAGGGCCACAGCTACCTCTGCAGCTTTCCTCAGGGGGGTTCCTACCAAGGACATTTTGGAAGCAGACACTTGGAGTTCAGTGCACACTTTCTCCAAACACTATCACCTCCCACTTTACTCAAAATCTAGAGCGGGATTTGCCACAGCTGTCTTGCAGGGCATCCTTGCTCCTCCTAGTTCCACTTAGTGCCTGCCACCACTACTTAGCTGTGGGATTCTACCCATCTGTTATGACTGCAGCTGTATGCACGATGAACATAGTACAGTTTTGTACCTACCATAAATCTAGATGTTCGAGTGCTCATACAGCTGCAGTCCAGGTTTCCCTCCCTCCATCCCCTCTTAGGACAGGCCTTATGGCAAACACCTTCTCATACAACCTATTTGGGGTATTCCTTTATGGTGTATTTGCTTGCAAACTACTGTTTTTGATTATTCTATATTGCATGATTACATAAGTTTATGTTTTGCCTTCCTTCTGGGGGCACCTGACATCTGGGGCAAGAAAAACTGAAGAAGATGGCGTCGGCTGGCTCTTTTATACCACTGCCGCACTGACATCAGGGAAGAAGCGACGACAACCGACGCCGGACCTAGACTTTGGAATTCGGCCGACTGAGGACCCCCCTGATGGCAGGATAACCCATCTGTTATGACTGCAGCTGTATGAGCACTTGAACATCTACATTTATGGTAGGTACAAAACTGTACTTTTTCTTGCTTACTTTTAGTATTTATTGCTTATTCTTGCCATTTATTGCACTTTTTATTGTCTGCTGCCAACCTTTTTACTGTATTTTATTACTATAAACAAACTGCACTGTTGTACTGCAATTGTCTGCCTTACTGGGCCTGTTAAATCATTTGGTTACTGTTTTCTCTGTCTGTAAAGCTTTTTTAGCCATTTTCACTGTTTGAAAAGTATTAACTGAAAATTTTCTCCAATTGTTAAGCATATGGTTGTTTGTTTTGATTTTCCTGCCAAGGAGTGTATTATACAACTGAATTATTTGCAGTTAAAAGCATTCTCTAGAGTGTACTTGCTCTTTTTTTGTTTGAAACTTGTGTTTAGTGTCTCACTGCTGTTTTTTTGCTGTTATAAACATTTCTGTAGTGTTGTCTGCTTAAAATAGTATAGCTAGTAGGTATAGAATAGTCCTGACTCAGTGTTTGTGTTTCTGAGTCTGGTTGTTTGTTTGCAGTGGCTGTGTGTTCTGCACTCTAGTGAGAGGATTGTGCTGATTGGTCCCTGGCTGGTAAAGTTTTGCTGGTCTAGGGCTTGGAGTTAAGCACCTCATTGTATTCTTTTGAGCTTTTTTTAAAGTTGTTTTATGTTTTAACCTTCTGGTATTTAACCCCCACCCTTAAGTGGGTTTCTGCTTGTTTTCTCATTGCGCAGCACCACAGACTGCCGTGCAATTGTGTGCCATAGCCAGATAGTTAATTTCAACAATGTTTCCCTTACATACAGCTGTATCCAAATAATGTAGTTCCTCATTTTTAGCACATTTCCAGGCAAAGAGGCATTACTAGTGAAGCTTTTTAAGCACGCCATTGTAATAACAGCCTCAATGTTTTTTCTGAGGCCCTGCTCTACCTACTAGTGTAGCATTAAGCCTAGCCTCTGAGGTATTAACACAGCTCACCCACTAGTTATTCCTACGTGTGACCCCTTTCCCACCATATTCCTATTTCTGACCATATAAATTCACCTAGCACTATGAATGGGCAATTTCCCACAGTTTCTCCAGCCAGCTTGGTCGACGTGCATCCTGAGGCAGTGTAGCAACTGTCTCATGTACACAGCACAGACGACTCTCTATTTCTAGTGGACACAAACTCAACATGTGAGAGATGCAACTATATTAAAGACCTTGAGTCAATGCTCTCTCATGTGCCAGTCAATACATCTGACACTGAACGGGTTGTCAGCGTGCACACCTCACCACCTACCCCACCTAAACTCGCATCTCACACACATACGTGGAGGTCCTCGCAACAACCATACCTAAACAGCAGAGACTTCCCAAACACAAGCACGCTACACATAATACTTCCTTTACAGAACACAATAGACATAATAGCTCATGCACAAGTGTCTCACCTGTCAAGCCCATAAAGCTAAACACTAAACCTAGCATATTAGTCATAGGAGGCTCCATTGTGAGACACACAGATGTCCCTCTCACTAGGCTGGATAAGGAAAAGGTCACGGTCATCTGTCTGTCAGGTGCCAGGATCCACCATATCACACATGCACTCAAGTTTCTCAACAACAGGTACTGTTATGACTTAGTCATAGTCCATGCTGATGTGAATGACTTCAGACATACCTCTCTGGACTATATGAAGAGAGAGATAACTGAGAATCTCAGACTGTGTGTCTCAGGCAGGTATCCTTAAGCAGCATTTTACCTTCACCTAGAATGATGCCTCAATACAAACAGAAAATGATTGACTTTAGTAATTGGCTGAGTTTTTGGTGTCATTCTAAGGGGATCCAGTATCTGTCAGCCTGGGATGACATGATCGACAGACCTCAGTGCTTTGCCAGAGTTGGTCATCATCTGGCACCCCTGGGATTTCAGCTACTGGCTAAGGCTCTTTTCACACCCATAGTGCATTTTTTTAGGCAGTGTCACAAGGACAAAACTCTTGACGTAAAAATACCAACCAAAAACAACCTCATGGTCATATTGCTAAATACTAGGAGTTTTAACATGAAACTGCACTCACTGGAAGCAGTCCTCACCCTGGAGGACAGAGACATTTGTGCAGTCATGGAGACCTGGTTCAAAGCTGTGGAGAGCATCCCAGCCATATTGGGTTATACCTTCTTCCACATGGTCAGACCACAAACTGAAGACAAGAAAACTAAAGGAGGTGGTATATCAATATTCATCAAGGATAAATACACCTGCAGATTGGTCAAACAATATGACACCCTAGAGATACTTCAGATGCAATTAACTTTTGGTAGGACACCTCTTCAAGTCATTGCCAGCTACAGAACCTCCTCCATGAATCAAGACACCCACTCTGCCTATTTGGATCAACTTGAGTCTATCAAGATACATCCTAACACTATAGTTTTGGGCAACTTTACTGTAGCATTGACTTGGTGAATTACTTGTGCTCAAACTCACCTGCCCAATGTTTCCTCGGCTTTGTCAACTCCAGTGCTCTGGACCAGCTGTTTGACATCCCCACCAGGAGTGCCAACATCCTGGACCCAGTGCTTACAGATATGGGAGACCACTGCAGCTCCCCCACTGTGAGTTCATTCCTGGTGAGATTTGACCATAAATCAGTTTAATTTGAGGTAACTATCACACCTGACCCTCCCCTAGCAGCAACTAGACTAAATAACTTCTCCAATGCAGATTGCAACCTCGTACAGGATGGTATAAGTAGCTTCATCGCACCTCTTCCCTCAGACGGAACCAGTAACTATGCTGAGCTGTACACCAGTGCCCTATACAAGCACCTGTATAACTGTATTGACTCAGCAGTACCTGTTAGGACCAAAACAAGCTCTTCAAGGAAAAGCAAACCTGCCTGGTGGACAACCACCATTAACAGTCTTGTCAAGAAAGTCACAGGCAAACTCCAACCGATGTGTTAGTTACTTTTAATCAGTGCACACTTTTGTTCGACTCCCTAGCCGAACTTCTTCAGACTGTAAAAAAGTTTCATCTAAAAACATTCCATTACAATGCCCCTTTTGTACTTTTCAAAACACCTGCAGTAATTGGAGAGACCACAGAGGTTCCTCACAAAGAAAATTCAATGTCTTCAGCAGCTATCCTATGTGGATCATCTGAAATCACTGTCACTTTATTCTGTTTCATATAGACTACTCAGAGGTGATCTGTGCATTCCATGTAAGGCAATCTCTGACCTCACTTTATTGGAAATACTGCACATCCGCAAGGCAAATGGCATATGGGTTAGTCACTCTAAAGACCGAAACCTGGTATGTGACATCAATAGATACTGCTGGAGGGACAGATTTGTCACCCAGAGCTTACCACACCTTTGACATAGACTCCCACTTCACATCAAACAGAGCACCTCATTGGCCCTCTTCAAACACAATCTGGACGATTGGATGGGAAACCATAAATTCACCCCAGGGGTTCCGCCTTGTGTCCTTCTTGGACAGGGGCAGTAGGTGCTGATCATGGTAACAAAGGTAAAATTTGGCTAGGGTTATAAGGGCCCTTGAGCCATTAGCCTAGTCACTTCCTATGATTATACAGTGAAAATTTTACAAATGTTGCTTGCAACTTTAAGTTTTATTTCTGTTTTATATTCTTCTTTGCAAGCTGGATTTTCTTTTTGTGGAATCAGTTCAGTTTTTATGACCACTTGTGCTTCTTTTTTTTTTTTTTTTGTAGTCCTTCAGTGATGTTGGTGTTGATAGGTTTCTATTGCTCTTTCATATATACACACATTCCTTCAGGACTCATCAATCCAAGTCAAGTCTGAACCTTCTCAGCTGCTGTAAAAAAAAAAAAAAAACTTTTAAGTGCAGTTCTAGAAATCTTCTAGGATCAATCTGTTAAAATTTTACCCTGATAGTGGTTGTTTGTCTGTCAAAGGAATGTCTTTGTGCCTCTGTGGTTAGGATGGCAAAACAGAGGGAGATCTGTAAAAGCAGACAATAGTACTAGAGGTTTTAAAAACTGTGTGATGATGGAGTCTGGTGCTATTTTTTGCACACCTTCCAAACAGAATTTTGTGTTTATTCCACACGCAGTGTTTATTTTGATTTATTCAGACTGGGATGGGCAAATCACTTTATGTAATCCCGACTCTCTTCTCTGTTTGAGTAGTACTGAAGCTGGCAGCAAATAGTGCAGGATGGCAGGTAGTACTCTGTGTTCACTTTCTTCCTGTAATGGATGTCTCACTTCCACACTTGTCTGTGTCTCAGCCGGCCATACCAGGTGGTTGTGGTTTACACTTTTCTTTTTCCCACCATCTGCATGGAATAAAAGCAAAAAGTCTGTTCAGTAAGGTCTGCAGTTTGTTGGCCAGTTATGCAACAGTATTTTACTTTAGTTTTATAGCTGATTAGTAGGCTAATGATTCTGTTCTATGGTGAGAATCAAACCCTGTACCATGTGTCTGCAAGGTAAGCAGCTTAACCTTTATGCAGACCTGCAATAAACTATTTTAGACCATGCAGGTGTCATGTATTAGGTTTGCATTTCTCATTATTTTCTCTGCTGTTCATAGTCAGCATCTTCTGCCCTTGGACAGAATTTCTCTAAATGGATCTGTGGTCCACACTTGTGTTACTCGCCTTCATATCTGAATTTGTCATTTGAGATTCCTTAGCAAGTACAGGTTCTTTTCATGGGACGTGGTGATTTTCCATGCTGTTTTCAAGCGTTCTGTAGAAATGCTTTCTAATGGATGTATTTGAGTGTTTGTTGCATCAGAATATGTGTATGCATCCATTTTCATCCCCTATTTAGAAAACTATGGAGTATTTGCTGAAATGTAGTATTGCAGGTCTGCAGTTTTGTTTTAAAATGTACTGTTTCATTATTAGAAATTCTTGAAAAGTATTCTGTTCTCAGGGACTTCAGTCACAAACAAACCATATTGCGTCATCTAGCTTCACCCTTGTGTTGTAGACACTTGCCTTGAAGCCATTGGTACCCCTGAATACATAACCTTATATTCCTGTTTGCATTATTGTACCTTTTATGGCTTTTACCTCTGCTTGTATGTTCCCTGAGATGCATTCTTTAGTACATTTCTCACTGTTGCAGGCTTCCACAGAGACAAATGAGTGCTCAAGCTTTAATGTGTTACAGTATAAACACCATAGAGTAGTCTTCATAATTCAATAAGCTAGCTTTATTGTGCGTTAGAGGAGCTTAGATTACTCATCTCTTCACAACTTGAGTTCTAGTTTTCTGTAGCCCTGAAGTTCCTTTTGACCCCCCCCTCGGTACTGCCTACATAGTGGTAGTGCTATGTTTATATCCAAGAACAAATCTACAGCTGCACATCTGTAAAAGAAGTTACAGCTATATTTAAGAAATTGCTTTATCAAAGTTAGAGAAGGACCCCATTTAGTTTTATTTATTTATTTAATGACATTTATTACCATGAAAGTCCGTCTGGGTAGGAGCCCATTTTTCAGCGGAGACCCAGGGAGAAAAGCTCCAAAGTATTACAAAACGTTTTAAGAACAATATATGTTCTTCGTGTTTCATTGTTGCAGTCATTACATTTGGGTTATCTGCTTGCAGTAGCCCTCAGTCGGCCTGATTAAAGTCTTGGGTCCTGCGTTGGTTGCTGTCTCTTCTTCCGTGACGTCTCGTCGTCAGAGGTATAAAACATGCACCGAACGCCATTACATCAGTCTTTCTTGCCGTGTGGTGCCCGAAGCAGAAGCAGTTCGCAAGTGACGGTTGGCCAACTCCTGAAATTTTCGTTTTCAAGTTTCAGAACCGAAGTCTTCAACTAAAGCTAAGTACCCCGTTGGGGAAACTTTTTCTTGCTCCTTACTGATGTCAGTAAAAGTTAATAATTGCATTTCTTGTGGAAAGCAAATTCCTCACAAAGATTTTCATTCATACTGTATTCCTTGCCTAGGCCCTGACCACGACGTACCTTGCTGTCAGTTTTGTGCCTTATTTAATCAACGCACTCTCCGTCGTCAGTATATTTTTGCCTCTAAATATTTTGGTTCTCTGTTTGATTATCCTGAAATGTCGTTGGTTAGCCATCCGACTACCGGTATTCCGAAAAAACGCAAAGATAAAGACAGAGACATGTGCCTAGGTCCAAAGCTGCCAACGATGCTTCTCCTAAGCCAGTCGCCAGTTCCGCCAGTACTCAGTGAGGTGCTTTTGCAGCCCCTGATACATACTACTTCCCGATTCGCAGGCCTCTACTGAGACCCATTCTGAGTCTGGTATGCTGCGAGATGCTTCAACTGTGGAACCTGCGGATGTCTCTACCTTGGATGGGTCCGGAGTCGCTGTGCAGGCACCGGCTTCTGAGGGTGTATTCAGGCCTACGGACTTGCATATTAAACCGACTCATCCTTCTTCTTCTTTAAGGCCTAAACCTCGAACCATGCTTAAGAAACTGATGCCCAGGCCATATGCACAGGCCTCTTTGCCTACAAAACAAATGATAAGAATGGCTGAAGATCTTATAATTCTAATCGGGGAAGCCAAACCCCCCCCTCCCTTTCTAAGAGACCTAGGACTGAATTTGTTTATGAATCCTCTGATCAGGATTCTGATTTTTCTGATTCTTCTGATGATCTGGATTTACCCTTACCTACTTTTGAGGATTCTGATGCAGAGGACTCTATTCCCTCTGCTACTCCTGAGAATTTTTCTTTTGGTGAAACCTTGCACTCTTTAAGGGAGCATTTTCACTGGGAAAGCCATGATTTTTCCGATTCAGAAAAGTGGCTTAGGGATTTCTTGCTCCTACCTCAGCATAGGCCTTTAGCTATAACTCCGGTAGTAGACATTGTTGATGCCTTTTTGGAATCTAGTTTGGCCCCTGATTCTTTGCCTCCTGCTCCCAGAAAACCTGATAGATATTACAGGGTCCCTGATTCTCACAAGTTCCTTTTTAAAAATCCTGTTGCGGATCGAGAGACTATTTCACAGGGACACAAGGGCATTAAGGCTTCTACTGTTAAAAATCCTACCCCTTCTGATAGAGACTCCAAGACGCTGGATAGATGGGGTAAGAAGGTTTACACTTCTGCAACTTTGGCCATTAGGGCCTTAAACTGTCAGTTTCATATGTTAAAGTATCAACAACATGTTATTGGATTGCTTAAACAGAAAATTATGTTGATTCCTGACTCTGCTGAAAATAAAGAATTACAGGATTTAATGCATTCTGCTGAACAGGTTGGAAAACATACTTTGCAATGTGGATTTGATTCTTTAGAAGCCTCTTGCAGGGCAGCTCTCACGGGGTCTGTACTCAGAAGGCATGCTTGGCTTAAGGAGCAATCTTTGCTTGATCATGTTAAAGCTAAACTGTTGGATGCTCCCTTAAATCAGGACCGCCTGTTTGGCAACAAAGCTGAGGAAGTTCTTAAAAAGATGGAAGATAAAAATAAACTGTGCAAACTGTGAAAGATTTTTTACAAGTTCAGCCTCCAAGATTTAGTAGGCATTGGCCTAATAAGAATTGGTCCTTTCCAGCCCCTTCCAGATCTTCTCTGTCAAAACCCAGACACAGCAGAAACCCCAGGTTTCAGTCACAGGGTACGCACAAGACTAAGCAGTGGGGGGCTTCCGCATCCAAATCTGGGAGTAGTAAGACTCCCCCTTATGGAGAATTGTCTTATTGACTTGCCTTTAAAACTTCCAAGCACTTCTCAACTGAATGCTCCTTTAGGTGGAAAGATTGGTCTGCAGGCCAAAAACTGGAAACTCATAAACCAAGACAAATGGGTCTTAAATATAGTGTCCCAAGGATACAGATTTCACTTCCACATGTTACCAACACCAAGTGGGTGGCCAGATCTACCCCCAAATAAGTGGGCAGAGGCCCAAAAGCAAGTACTTTCTCTCTTAAACATGGGGGATTTTCAGTTGGTACCAGAAGAGGAAAAGGGACAAGATTTCTATTCCAGACTTTTCCTGCTACCCAGAATAGACAATTCATGGTGTCCTATCCTGGACCTTTCTACTCTAAACACCTTTTTGGTGATTCCAAAATTAAAGATGCTGACTCATCACCAGTTGCTTCCTATGCTAGGCAAGGATGCTTGGTTGGCAACATTAGATTTAAAAGAAGCATACCTGCACATCCCTATCAGGGAATCTTGTAGAAGATACCTATGCTTCAAAGCAGGCTACATGCATTATCAGTTCTCTGCACTGCCCTTTGGCTTATCTACTGCGCCCAGGGTATTCACAAAGTGCTTAGCTCCAGTCATTGCATTTTGCAGACAAAGGAATATTCAAATATACCCATACCTGGACGATTGTCTAATTCAGGCAGAAAGCCAGGACATACTTTTGAATCATGTGGCCTTTGTACAAGGGGTGCTAACTTGTCTGGGGTACACCATAAACGAAAAAAAATCACACCTGGTACCCTGTCAACAAATTATATTCCTGGGAGCAAGCTTGAATACACCTTTTCAGATGGCGTTCCTCACGCCAGAGAAACAGATTCATTTGACAACCTACTTCAAACAAGTGGCCACAAAAAACGGCTATCTGCAAGGCAAATACTGCAAGCCTTGGCATTCATGGCCTCCTGCATTATTCTAATTCATATGCAAGACTGCATATGAGGAAACTGCAATGGTATTTAAAAAGCCTATGGTGTCAACATTGTCAGGATCTAGAAGCAGTGATTCCTGTCATACCTTGCCTACGCCTAGTGTTCCTTTGGTGGGCAAAGGCTTCCACCAAAACAAGGGACTACCATTCATGCTACCCCCTGCCGCCCAAACCCTAACAACAGACACATCAGACTATGCATGGGGGGTTCACCTGGCAGGGAAGTGCATTCAGGGCAAATGGAACCCAAGTCAAATGCACCTGCATATCAATCAAAAAGAAATGTTAGCTGTACAGAATGCTCTGACAGCCTTCAAGGATTACATTCTTCCAGGGCAACTAATGGTAAAGACGGACAACACCACTGTTATGTGGTACATAAACAAGCAGGGGGGTACGCATTCTTACCCCCTTTGCAGACTAGCCATGATATTGTGGAACACAGCCTTGAGCTACCAAGTGAATCTACAAGCTCAATTCCTGCCAGGAAAACTAAACACACTGGCAGACGGACTAAGCAGAAATCTCATGGACCCACACGAGTGGAAACTCGAACCAAGGATTTTCAACATGTTGACAAGCAAATGGGGGAGCCCAGATATAGAACTGTTTGCCTCCCGCCAGAACTATCAATTGGACAAATTTTGCACAAGGATTCCCCACAAACAAGCTTGGAAAGTGGATGCTCTGTCCTTCAGCTGGAAAAGCCTATCAGTTTATGCCTTTCCTCCTCTGCCTCTGCTCTCCAAAGTACTACTAAAGATCAAACAGGACAAGCCAAGGATGATTTTGATTGCAACAGACTGGCCACACCAACACTTGTACCCCCTCTTGCACAGTGTGTCACGTTTAGCCCCATGGCACCTGCCTCAGACACCTTCCCTGTTGTCTCAGCAGGAGAACCAGGTTCTGCACCCCAGCTTCAAACAGTGAACTTGGCAGCCTGGCTAATTACCTAATCTCTTCGTTACCATCCCTCAGTAAACAAGTGTTGGATGTCATTTTGGAGGCAAGGAGGCCTAGTACTAGAAAATTATTTGCTGAAAAATGGAAAAGGTTCTGTGCCTGGAACCAAACTCAAGGGATGGCCACAGCACCGCCCAATTTACCTCAGATTCTTCAATATTTGACTGAGATGCTTCACAAGGGCCTTTCCTTTTCCTCCATCAGAGTTCACGCTTTAGCCATTTCAGCTCATTACAACACAGAACTACCCCTCTTTTCTCATCCACTGCTCAAGCAGTTCCTCAGAGGGGCCAAAAACGTAAGACCACCCAGGAGAGCCCCAAATCCAGCCTGGGACCTTAACTTTGTATTGGAAAAACTCACTCTTCCTCCTTTAGAGCCAGCTGCAACTATAGAGTTGAAATTCCTTTCTTGGAAAACAGCTTTCCTTTTAGCAATCACTTCAGCAAGAAGGGTATCTGAATTACAGGCCCTTATGGCAGTGGAGCCTTTCATCATCTTTCATGTGGATAGGGTGTCCCTCAGGACCAATCCCTCCTTCATGCCCAAGGTGGTATCCAGTGTGGCTCTTAATCAGCCCATTCATTTGCCAACCTTCTTTCGTAATCCACAGAACAAAGGGGAATGGATACTGCACTCCTTAGATGTGCACAGACAACTTAGATGCAGGGAAAGAGGGGAAGGCTATTTCAAAGGAAACCATTTCTAAATGGATATGCCATTGCATTCATTTCTGCTATAAACATCATGGAAAACCTATCCCACAGGGCATCAGACCCCACTCTGCCAGGGCTGCATCTACCTCTGCAGCCTTTCTTAGAGGCGTCCATACCAGGGACATCCTAGAAGCTGCTACCTGGAGTTCTGTACATACTTTCACCAAGCATTATCATTTACCAATTTTCCAGAGCTGGCTTTACCACTGCAGTGTTGCAGGGCCTTATAGCTGGCCCTAATGCTACTTAAATTCCTCCTCCGAACCTTAGCTTTGGGAATCTACCCAAATGTAATGACTGCAACAGTGAACCATGAAGAACATAGTACAGTTGTGTACACTTACCATAAATGTAGATGTTTGAGTGTATTCACTGTTGCAGTCCTGGTTACCCTCCCTCCAGCCCCCAACTTCTTTTGGTTTTGCCTCTACTTTCCTTTACTACACTTAAAAGCTTTTTGGTGTATTTGCTTTTTCGTTGGAGGTATAACCTTGTATTTTTTATATATTTGCTTCCCATTAGGGGGGGCACCTGACATCTAGGGCAAGAAAAACTGATGTAATGGCGTTGGCTGCATGTTTTTTACCCCTGATGACCTGACGTCACGGAAGAAGAGACAGCAACCAACGCAGGACCCAAGACTTTGTTAATCAGGCCGAATGAGGGCTACTGCAAGCAGATGACCCTAATGCAATGACTGCAACATTGAATACACTCGAACATCTACATTTATGGTAAGTGTACACAACTGTACTTTTTATAGTCTTTAAAAATAATACAAAAACCCACAGTTTAAATAATTATACCAAACTAGACTTAATATGAAAATATTGGTTAAGAATATATATAAGTTATATGACAATGATTTAATAGTTAGAACAATATTAGCCAGTTTATGTTGTTGTTGTTGTGTCTTTCGGCCTTTCCCGGTTAGGGGGTCACCAAAGCGGAACTCCAGTCCGCTAATGATTGGCAGTAGATTTTTACGTGCCGAGTTGCCGGCCCTGACGCACAACCTTCAGCGAAGGTACGCCCATTCACACATCTCCACACAGAAGATGCTCTAGCTGAGAATTGAACAGGAGAACATCTTACTGTGAGGCGACAACGCTACCGCAGCACCACCACCGCAGAATATTAGCCAGTTTATACAGCTATTAAATGTAAGTTAGTATAATACAAACAGAAATTGCAATATGAAGTGAGAGAAAAGAAGGCTTATCATATATTTAAAGAGAAAGCCACGGGAGAGAAATTGATAGCAGTTTTACAATTAAATATCCTTAGTGTGTGTGGAATGAAGGTTTTATACTTGCCAGTACAGTACGCTCTCGGTTAACTAGAACTCAAGCAACCAGAAAAAAAATCGAAGAAATACAGTACAGTATGAACAATTTAGTTTTTCAAGTGTTGCAGTTTGTTTTTCCCTTGCAGAAATATACTTCACTTTTTTTCGAGTTTTAAAAATGAAGATGCATATAAATTCCTTGTCTCCCCAACCTGAGAGCAAGTCAGATCACTAAAATGTCAACACTTGCTTCCATACTCACTCAGTTTGCATCAGATTGCACATTCTCTCTCTGATCTCTCAGACACACACACATACACACATACACACACACACACACACACACACACACACACACACACTCTCTCTTCAGCTTTCATACATAATTCAGTCACTCTTTCTCTCTCTCCGATCTCTCACACGCACTGTCTTCAGCTTTCGTACGTCTCCAATCTCTCACAGTCGCTTCTTCTTTCATACATGCATTCTCTCTCTGTAAAATTAATTAAATTCCAATCCACTTAGTGTGTCACTGAAAACCGTTCCGCATGTTACACTTTCTAGTGGAAATATAAGTTTAAAATATTATTATTCCAGTCAGGCTTTTACTGTATTTTAATATTAAAATCAAGTCAATACAGTGTTTATGGTATAGTATAGGGTATAATGTTTGCCAGGTCAATTTGTAACTCCCAAGCAACCAGAAACTACATTTATCCAGCATCTACCAATCCACATTTGTGCCCAGTTAGCCGAGAGATTACTGTAGTTGTCCTTGGAGCAGACCAGCTCATGGCAGGCAAACTTGTTGCTTTTTTACTAGAATAGTAGCTTTTTCCTTGGAGGTTTTGTGTGTGTGTCTGTGTGTGTGTCTGTCTGTGTGTGTGTCTGTCTGTGTGTGTGTCTGTCTGTGTGTGTGTCTGTCTGTGTGTGTGTCTGTGAGTGTGGCCCTCAGTCTGCCCGAATACCAGAGGCTTAGTATTTCTGCATCGGATGCTGTCGCTTCAGTACTGACGTCAGGTTGTCAGGGGTATAAAAACAGGCAGCCGATGTCATTACATCAGTCTTTTTTGCCGAGGAGCCCGAAGCAGAAGCAGCTCGCATGAGTGCCGGTCAGCTGCTACCTGAGTTTTCATTTCAGAAATTGAATCATCTTGAAGTCTTCTAAAGCTAAGTACCCCGTTGGGGATCCTTTTTTTTCTTGTTCTAATCGATGTCAGAAAAAGTTAATAATTGTCTCGCCTGTGGGAAAGCAAATACCACACCGAGATTTCCATTCTTATTGCATCACCTGTTTAGGCCCAGACCATGACGTACCTCCCTGTTGGTTTTGTGCTTTGTTCAACACCTGAACTATTTGTCATCGTGCCCTTATTGTAGCTAAATACTTAAGTTCTCGATCTCCATATTTTGAAATGGCTTTGGTAAGCCATCCGACTACCGATCTTCCGAAAAAATGTAAGGATAAAGACAGAGACAGACCGCACAGGTCCAAAACTGCCAACGACACTTCCGTTAAGCTAGTTGCCACACTGGTACTCAGTGAGGCACTTTTGCAGCCCCTGATGCCCGCTTCGATGGATTTGCAGGATGCTACAGAGACCCATTTAGAGCCCGGTATGCTGCGAGACTCTTCTTTGACTATGGAATCTGCGGATGTCTGTACCTTGGATGGGTCTAGAGCTGCTGTGCAGGCACCAGCTTCTGAGGAAACTCTTCGCACTACTGATATTTGACACAAACCGACTACTTCTTTCGCGTCTTAAGTTCTTTCTAAAACTACCACATTTCTAAGGCCAGGAGTATGAGCTACGCCTAAAAAAATGACGACCCAATCTCAAGCGCCTGCTTCCTTGCCACAGTTTCAGATGCTTAAAATGCCAGAAGACCTGATCATGCTGATTAGGGGAAGCCAGCCTTTTCCCCTGCTAAAAGAAAGAGAGACTTATCCCCAGCAGCTTTATCTGTCCAAGAGTCTGACAACTCTGAGGTTTCTGATTATGAAGACATGCCCTTATCTGCCTATAAGGATTCAGTTGCAGAGGAATCCATTCCTTCTGCCTCCCCTCCAGAGGATTTTTCTTTTGGTGAAAACCTACATACTTTAAGAGTGCATTTCCATTGGGAATGCCAGGATTATCCTCCGTCCAAAAAGAGACTCAGGGAATTTTTAGATCTACCACAGCACAGACCATTAGCTATCCCTCCTGTTCTGGATGTTGTGGATGATGTCTTTATCGAATCCAGTCTAACTCCTGATACTTTACCCCCTGCTCCAAGGAAACCTGATGGGTACTACAGAGTCCCTGACTCACACAAATTTCTCTTCAAAAATCCTACTGCTGACCCAGAGGTCATTTCCCAAGGACCTAAAGGAATAAAAGCAACTACAGCTAAGAATCCCACCCCCTCGGACAGGGATTCCCGAGCTTTAGACAGATGGGGTAAAAAAAAGTATGCATCTCTGCCACTCTAGCCATTAGAGCATTAAATTGTCAGTTCCACATGCTGAAGTACCAGCAACATACTATGGAACTTATTAAGCAAAAATTATCTATCTTTCCTGACTGTGCAGAAAATAGAGAATTACAGGAGCTTATGCATTCTGCAAGCCAAGTCAGCAGGCATACCCTGCAATGTGGGTTTGACACCCTAGAAGCATTGTGCAGGGGGACAGTCAAAGGTTCTGTAGTTAGAAGGCATGCCTGGCTTAAGGAGCAGACCTTGCCAGACCATGTCAAATCAAAATGATTGGACGCTCCTCTGAACAAGGACAATCTGTTTGGCACCAAAGCATAACAGGTTTTAAAAAAGATGGAAGAAAAGGCTAAGTCTATGCAGACAATTTTTTGCAAGTGCAGCCTCCAAGATTTAGTAGGCATTGACCCTCAAAACATTGGTCCTTTCCAGCACCCTCTAGGACATCTCAGACCCAGGGGAAACAGACGCCCCCCAGATTACAGTCTCAGGGTATGCAGAAATCTAAGCAATGGAGTACCTCCACTTCTAAAGCAGGGAGTGCTAAGCCACCCCCATACAGAAAGAATTCGCAATGACTTCTCAACTCCACCCCTCACCTCTGCCCAATTGCTCATGCCCCTAGAAGGAAAACTTGCCCACCATTGCAAAAAACTGGACCTCCATCACCAACTATCGAAGGGTCTTCAACATAGTATCCCAGGGGTACAAATTTTATTTCCACACGCTGCCACCCCCAAAAGGGTTCCCAGACCTTCCTCCAAACCAGTGGGCAGAGGCACAAAACCAAGTTCAGTCCCTGCTCTCCATAAGGGCAATTCAGCCTGTTCTTGCAGAACAGATAGGCCAAGGTTTTTATTCCAGACCTTTCCTGCTACCCAGAAAAGAGGGCACTTGGGGCCCAATCTTAGATCTGTTTATTCTAAACACCTTCTTGGTGGTACCAAAGTTCAAAATGCTCACCCTACATGCTGTCCAAAAATGCCTGGTTAGCCACCCTAGACCTAAAGGAGGCCTATCTGCACATCCCAATAAGGGACTCCAGGAAATATCTGCATTTCAGGGCAGGATCTATGCATTATCAGTTCTCTGCACTTCCCTTTGGCTTATCCACTGTTCCCAGATTTTTCACAAAATGCCTGGCTCTAGCCATTGCCTTTGCAGACAGAGAAATATTCAAATGTACCTCTACTTGGACAATTGCCTAATTCAGGCAGGCGGTCAGGAAAAGCTGTTGCACCTGACATTTGTAAAGAACCTTTTAACTTCACTGGGGTACACTGTCAACGAAATGAAATCCAAACTAGTTTCCAGTCAAAAAATTGTATTCCTGGGAGCAAGCTTGTACACAGCATCCTAGATGGCATTCCGTACTCCAGAAAAAACAAGCTTATCTGACGGGCTACTTCACTCAAATGGCCACCAGAACCCAGCTATACACAAGGAAAATCCTGCAGGCTCTAGGGTTCATGGCCTCCTGCATTCTACTAATTCCATATGCCAGACTGCATATGAGGAAACTTCAATGGTACTTAAAAAGCCTTTGGTGCCAACATTCTCAGGACCTGGATACTATCATACCTATGATACCTTGGCTAAGGAAAGAGTTCCTTTGGTGGGTAGCAGCATGCAGCTACAATAAGAGGCTTCCTTTTACACAACCCCACACCGCCCAGACCCTAACCACAGATGCATCAGAATATGCCTGGGGTGCACATCTGGACAGCACGTGCATTCAGGGCCACTGGAGCCCAAATCAAATTCATCTGCACATCAGCCAAAAAGAGATGCTAGCTGTTCAGCATGCTCTGACAGCTTTCAGATCCCTACTCTCACCAGGGCCCTTACTAATCAAAACCGACAACATCACAGTGATGTGGTACATAAGCAGGGGGGAACCCACTCTTACCCACTCTGCAGGCTAGCCATGACCCTGTGGAACACTGCCTCAGCCATGCATATTCACCTGCCAGGCAACCAAAACTCTCTGGCAGACAACTTAAGCAGAAATCTCCTAGACCCACACGAGTGGCAATTAAACCACAACACCTTCAGCCTTATGACCCAGAAATGGGGGTACTCTGAAGGTGGACCTATTTGCCTTCCCAACAAGGACAAGGGTAAGGTGGTCCACACACCCTATCTAGACCTTGCCAAGGCCTTGGACACCATCCCCCACTCTGGAATCATAGATAAGCTTACTAAGCTTGGCATTAATCCCTACGTCACCCAATGGGTTGCTAATTGGCTTACTGATAGAACCCACACTGTAAAAGTAGCCGACTCCAAATCCAGCTCCAGACAAGTGACAAGTGGAGTACCTCAGGGTTCAGTCCTGGGACCGCTCTTGTTTGGCATCTACTTCTCTGAAGTACAGGCCAACACTAAGGGACTTTGGCTAACAAAGTTCGCAGATGACTGCAAACTGGGAGCCATTATTGAATCCCAAAATTATGTGGATACTCTACAAAAGGGCCTTACAGAAACAGATGCTTGGTGCCAGAACCATGGGCTCAAGCTCAATGCCAAGAAATGTATAGTTATCCCCTTTGGGAAAAAAACATGTATCCGTGAATTACCATATAGGTGGCAGTACACTAAACACCGAAAGTGTGATAAGAGACTTAGGGACACAGGTGGACAGTGGTCTCATCTTCGATAACCACATCGCCACAACAGTCAGGAAATCCTTCTATGTGGCACACCTCATCACTAAGGGCTTTTCATCCAGAAAAAATGAGGTCATTGTCCCACTGTACTCATCCCTCATTAGACCCTTTATAGAATACAATGCCCCGTTTGGTATATACCTCTCAAGACATCTGCAACAACTGGAAAGGCCGCAAAAATACCTCACTAAAAGAATCACAGGCCTAAAGCAGATGCCCTACACTGAACGCCTTAAAAAACTCCAGCTATACTCTGTCACATATCATCTACTCAGAGAGGCGATCTCTGCTTAACATACAAGCCCATGTCAAACCCAGAGCTGTTGGACATTCTACACTTAAAGAAATCCCAATCCCTCAGAGCCACATGCTCCAATGATCTAAACCATGTCTTCACAATAAACAAAACATGCTGGAGGGATAGGTTCCTGACCAGAGACTCCCCAGACTCTGGAATAGAGTGCCCATACATGTCAAGCAGAGTGCCTCTTTGGCCCTCTTCAAAAGGAATCTTGACGATTGGATGGGAGAAGGGAAATTCACCCCAGGGATCACAGCAGTCGCCCTGTTAGACAGGGGTCCAGGGAATTGAATAGTGTGGGAAGAAATAGCCAGGGAATTGTTATGGCTAGGCTTGTATAGGCCCTAAGGCTGATAGACTAGTACCAACCTATGAACCCCTACAACCACCAGCTCAGCAAATTCTGCACCAGGTTACCTCACAGCAAGGCCTGGAAAGTGGATGCCCTATCCTTCCAGTGGGTAAACCTCTCAATCTATGCATTTCCCCCTCTACCTCTTCTTACAAGCGTATTACTCAAGATAAGGGAGGAAAGACCAAGGGCAATCCTGATGGCCCCAAACTGGCCACACCAGCACTGGTACCCACTACTGCGCAGTCGGTTACCATTGCCTCCATGGCATCTACCCCAAATCCCTACTCTCCTGACTCAGCAGGAGGGACAGTTCTTGCATCCACAGTTGCAGACCCTGTACCTTGCAGCCTGGCTTATCCCTTGACTTCTCAAGTGGTCAGCCTAAGCAAGCAGGTACTGGATGTCGTACGTGAAGCCAGATGACCCAGTACAAGGAAATCCTATGCTGACAAGTGGAAAAGGTATTGTTCCTGGATTCACACTAAAGGAGCGGATACAGCACAGCCCTCCTTACCTCTCATCCTGGATTACCTAGCAGACCTACTCCACAGAGGCCTCTCCTTCTCCTCCACTAAGATCCATGCCTCTGCCATCTCTGTTCATTACAGCACTGAGCCTCCTCTCTTCTCTCACCCTCTCATCAAGCAGTTCCTGAGAGGGGATAACAACTTAAGGCCACCAAGAGCAGCCCACACCCCTGCTTGGGACCTTAACTTTGTGTTGGAAAAGCTCATGCTACCCCCCCCCCCCTTTGAGCCTGCAGCATCAGCAGAGTTAAAATTCCTCTCTTGGAAAACAGCCTTGCTTCTGACCATCACTTCAGCTAGAAGAGTGTCTGAGCTACAAGCACTTATGGCTGTGGAACCCTTCATTATTTTTCAAGCAGACAGTGTCTCCCTCAGAACTAACCCAACTTTCATGCCTAAAGTGGTGTCCAGTGTGGCTCTCAACCAATCTATCCATTTGCCCACCTTTTTCCCTAATCCTCAAAATAAGGGGGGAAGGATCCTGCACTCTTTAGATGTGCACAGACAGCTCAGATTATACCTTGATAGGACTAAGCCCTTTAGGAAATCGGACCAGTTACTAGTCAGCTTTGCACCAGGGGCAGAGGGCAAGGCCATAGCAAAACAAACCATCTCCAAATGGATAGCACACTGTATCCATTTCTGTTACAAACACCATGGGAAACCACCCCCTCGGAGGGGGGGTCAGAACTCATTCCACTAGGGCAACTTCATCCTCTACAGCCTTTCTCAGAGGAGTCCCTACCAGGGACATTCTGGAAGCTGCTACTTGGAGTTCTGTTCATACCGTCACTAAGCATTACCACCTGCCTATCTTTTCCAAATCCAGGACGGGCTTTGCAACAGCAGTCCTGCAGGGCATACTAGCCAGCCCCAACTCTTTTTGACTGCCTTCGCCCATTCTTCAGCTTTGGGAATCAACCCATATGTGATGACTGCAACAGTGAAACACGAAGAACATAGTATAGTTGTGTACACTTACCATAAATGTAGATGTTCGAGTGTATTCACTGTTGCAGTCCTGTTTTCCCACTTTCCAGCCCCCTTGTATCTCTCTGTCTCTTCATCACTCCTTACAGGGCTATTAGTATTTACTTTTTACTGGTGATGTTTTTTCCATCATAACTTAGCTCCCTATTTGGGGCAAGAAAAACTGATGTAATGGCGTTGGCTGCCTGTTTTTATACCCTGACGACCTGACGTCAGTACTGAAGTGACAGCAACAGTCGCAGAAATACTAACCTTCTGGTATTCGGGCCAGCTGAGGGCTACCCCTGGCAGGATAACCCAACTGTGATGACTGCAACAGTGAGTACACTTGAACATCTAAATTTATGATAAGTGTACACAACTGTACTTTATCCTGAGGAGTGATGCAGTCTTTGGGCATTTTTGCTTTAGTCGCTTATGACAGTCAGCATTCTTATTTTGGTCATTTTTTTTATCTCATTTGTAAGTGTGTGTGTGTGTGTGTGTGTGTGTGTGTGTGTGTGTGTGTGTGTGTGTGTGTGTGTGACCTTGTGTAGAAGGATATTTATCTGAACCTGGCACTCATTCTGAATCAGTAGCAAAAAACACTTATAAAATAATGTCTTTGTTTTCATACTTTGTTGTTTGTTCACATGCTTAACTATAATTTCTTGGGCCCACCTATCTATTAATACTGTAAAAATGTACTTGTTGTATATAGGTTGTTTTTGATGATGGGAGGGGAAGGCAAAAAATACCTGCTGTATATAAAGCAACATTTTTTATGGAGATAAAAAATAACTAATCCCCAAATGACTTAATGCAGAAATGCAAACTTTAGTTAACATTAGTATACTTTGATAATAATGGCAGATTAAGTGTTTAAGGGAGCACTGTTTTACTCGCATCTTGACATATAACTAGATTTCTAGGATTTCAGTAACAGCCTGTGGCATGGTGGTATCCAACCTGGAAGGAATGGAAGTAAATGAATGACACCAGATTGTCAGTTTCAGAGAAGGGTTTTAGTGGAGACTTCTTGCAGGACATCTACCTGAAGGAAGGCTAGGTATTGCAGCTTTTGTTAAACTGAGACTCGAGCAGTATGCAAGCACTTTAGCTGGAGAATCCAGGTGTACATTAATAACTCTTGCAGTTGTTAAAGCACAGCAAGCACTGTGCTGTGCTTTGCATGCAGTAGATTGTGGTGGTGGTGGTGGTGGTGGGGGTGTTAGGAGCTTATAAAAAATCTTATTACTTCCATGGGATGATGGCCATGGTCTGCAGGTCTCACTTCCCCTCCCATTGTCCTAGGATGGCAGGTGTGGGAAAGAATGAATAGGCTAATACATTTTTTTTTTTTTTTTTTTTTTTTATATAGAGTTTAAACAATGTGCTTAGAGTGTTACAGAGATTAGAGTGCTTCAAGGGATGACAGTGAAATGCAAGTTGCAGAAAAAAAGTACTGTAAGAGAGAAAAAAAGGAACAAAATGTAAAAAAAATGTAGTCTTAGTATAGCACATGGTGCCTTTAAAAGCATGTTTTAGAAATTACCCATATGCCCTCAAAAGTGGTATGAGAACTTTATTTAAACCAGTCCATTCAGCCCTAGGTATAGAATCCTGGATAGAAAGAGTCATTCACTTGAAGTGCTCCTCCAGCTCATATTTCTCCTTAGAAAAGTGCATGAGTTCAGGAAAGCAGATCAATTTGTGTCTTTGTTTATTTAAGGTAAAGGAACCTGGCTGTTAAGAAAATTCTGTCCAAATGGATTGATGACTGCTATATTTCTAAATTCCCCTTGGTAAATAATTTCAAAGTCCGTCATTTTACATGAATGGCTGTTTCCAGTACCTGTTTAGAAATGTCCATTGTGAACATGTGTACCACAGCCTGACTCCAGAGCTTTTTGTGCATTATTGCCTGGGACACTATTCCACGAATCACCCTTTTGGCATCTTGATGCTTCTGATGATGGTCTTTTGAGCCTTTCCCTTTGGCTTTTATTAGTCTTTGGTCTTTTGGGAGGTTTAGCATTTTTATAACTTGGGATTCTTCCCAGTAGTTTCTTACTGCAGAGCACCTTCAAAGTTGATTGTTACTGTGTTACTGGACTCCCTGATAACTTCGTAAGAGGTCACTTAAAGCTGCATTACATATCTTAGAAGTGCAGTAAACTTTTTCTCCATAACATACATTTTTTTTTTCTTAAAGCTGTTAAAGATGTCTGCCTCATAGATGGGGAACTCTTGTTCTATCACCCGCCCTGTCTTGTACTGAAAGAAGCTCCTTTCTAATGAACCAACCTTACTGCTTATTTCTCCTATCCACGTATTGTTTCTAGTAACATATTGGTAGTTAACAAAACTAATTCCTACTAATACCTGTAAAAACCATCAGTACCCATGGTGGTGGTGCTGCGGTAGCGTTGTCGCCTCACAGTAAGACGCTGTCCGTTTCGATTCTCAGCTAGAGCATCTTCTGCGTGGAGACATGCGTGAATGGGCGTACCTTCGTTGAAGGTTGTGCGTCAGGCCTGGCAAGCCAGTACGTAAAAATCAACTGCCAATCATTAGCAGACCGGAGTTCTGCTGTGGCGACCCCTAACCGGGAAAAGCCGAAAGACACAAACAAACCTGTAAAAACTATCAGTAGATCAATGTTATGCTCAGATTAAATCTCCCCTTTTATAACGGCACTTAACACTATAAGTGTCTAGTTTTTAGTCAGGTACCCTAAATAGTTTATCTCTGACATGCAGAATTGCTTTAGTGAAGTGTTTGTGGACACACTTCAACTTTCCTGTTTCCTTACTATTTTAAGCAAAAAAAAAAGATCTCCATATTTTACAACAGATAGTACTTGGCTTTTAAACAATGGAGGCAAAATGGCATTGTGTCTGGAGGAGTATATAGAATCAGCATTAGTATAAAAAAAAAAAAAAAAAAAGTTGACCACTAAAGTTGCATTTTCACTCCAGTCTAATTTGTTGGAAACTGCAACACTGTGATCCTTAAAGGCTGAGCAGACTGACACTGGAGGTACAGCAGAAAGGGAAGGAGAATCCATTTGTAAAAGGTCATAATATCTTTTCTGCACATCAGAAACCTGAAAGCAGTCCCAGTTAAAGAATTCCCCAAATGGGATTTCTTCCACTGATGAATCTACGCCTTTAGACTCAGGGGAAGTGTATTCATGGGGGGATGCAATTTTAGTGGAATAGGCCAAAGATTCATATCCTCAGGTGATTCCATCACCCTAACTCTCTCGAGTGGGGAAGAAGTTAAAGGAGAAACAGGATCAGCTGAAGGAGGCTTAAGAGCTGTGAGTGCATTAAGCAAGTCTTGAGAAAAAGTTTTCCAATCTGATTGTGGAGCCTTAGGAGCAGAAATTTGCTTGGTTTTCTGCTTCTTTTTTAACCTGACATCAGCCTGATGGAAAGTGGAAGGACCCGATGTAGGCCTGCACTTGACTGCACTCAGTAATATTAGTTGGAATATCCTCCATGACTAGTATCTGAGGGATACCCTTAGGGCCTTCTGAAATAACGAGCCTTGGTTCCCACTTACCGTCCGATGCAGCTGTCTGTATGACCTCCGAGGATGTGCCTAAGGCAGATTCATTGACTGTGTCTGATGTGGTACCTGCCAAAGAACCCAAGCCAACCTCCAGATGGACCTCCACATCTTCATCGACCTCGAGAGAGAGAGAGACATCAGAAGTAGAACACACGGCAGCCGAAGTTTCAGACCCTGGCTTCTTGGCCTTCCTCTTCAAAACAGGCTTGACAGAGATCCCAGAAGTACTGTCTATAATGCCCCTAGCTAACTGCTTCAATTGCTGATTTTCTATAAATCGTAAGGGATGAAAGACTGCTATGTAGGGTCTTGGGGATGAATGCCTGGCAAATAGAGAAAGATGTATGGTCGTCCGTAGGCCCCAAACAAAATAGACACTGGTTGTGGCTATTCTTGTGTGGAATCTGTCTCCCACATTGGCACTTGCTTTTCCTGGATAACATGAAATAGGAAATGGTTGATTTATATGTATTTCTAATGAAATTTTTAGAAATGAAGACGAAAGCGCTTAATTATGTTTCTTTTTGGCATTTTATTAATTTGATTGCTTGAGAAATAGAGTTGTTTGGAGCCTTAAAAATGCATTAATTTGTGAAGTGAGTAGTGTTCCTGTTCGCGGTCAAATGGTTCGTTTTATAAGTCGTTTGTAGTGTGATTGTACTTGCTTTGACATGAAACCCTCACAACAGAAAGCAGTAGCAAGAGAAAAAAGAAAAAACCCAACAGGGCGCTTATCTGAAAAGTAGACCAGCAGCAAACGACTCGGGTGAACAGATTTGATGATCGAAGATGGCATTTGGACTGAGACAGAGAAGTTCTGAGGATTATACATGCAGACGTTGCTTTTATGGCCAACATGCTCCTAAGCCATTCGTGCGGTAACCGATAATATTCAGTCCCGTATGTATACTTTATATGTCTTGCTATTGAATACTAAATTATTTTTACTAGCATGTATAAATTACTCGTGTACATTGTCTTGTAACACCTTGTTGATCACCTAGTGATGATATACAGGCTACCTTAGCATTATCAGCAAACTGTTAGAACAGGTACTTATAGTTTACTAGCATCAGTGACATAAATGTATAAAACAAGACTGACCCCCAGTACTGCTGTCTGGGGAATACCACTGATCACATCAAATAGGTATTTGCTTACGCCCTTTAAGTTGACTACATATTTCCTATCCTGTAGCCAGTTAATAATCCACTGTAAAAAGTACAGATTATACTTCCTGATAATAGTTAGGGATGGTGCATTTAGGATCAAGGATGATGTATGAATTCAGATTTTCTTAACCCTGATCTGTATTTCAAAAGACTCATAAAGATATCTTTTTTATTCAGATAATGCAAGAAATCCAAACTTCACACATGCATAGGTAATTTAACTGTTACATTTAATGTTATTTTGAAAAGATGACCTCTGAGACATGATTGCATATTGAATATCATCTTAATCGCAAGATTTTGTTGATTTATTAAGAAAGCACTCTATGAACAAGGCACAATATTCCTTTGATTACTTTATAATCTATTATCTAGATATTGTTTTTGTAGTCCCTCACTGTAGGTCAGTGAATCCATGTTTCTGAATTTTTTTTATTTTTTTGTGAATCTTCAATGTACTATTTCTGGTTTTCAAACATCACTTATTAGTTGATAAAAACAAATAGATTCAGTTGTAGAGCTAGCCATTGTCTTAAACAGCACACAGAATTGTCCCTGTTTAGTCATCTTAAATATGAGCCCCATATGTTTCATTGCTTTAGTTTTTATTCTTGAGATGTGTTCTTTAAATACCAAATATCTTTGCACAGTTCTACCAAGTCTTTTATATGCTATGCAGTTTCTAAAGTTTGTCTGTTAAACTTTGTTTGATATCTACAGTATTATTAAAAATGGCTGCCTTACTTTATAATATTAAAACTCGTAATTGTTAAGGTGTTTACCTTACAGACACATGATACAGGGTTTGATTCTCACACGAGGTCATTGGCTAGGCTTAAAATGGTTCACAAGGGCAGTTAGCCTAGTACTAATCTATGAACCTAAAACTTAGATGCCCAGCAAATTACGTAATGTTGGACTGATAATAGATTTAAATATGCGACGATGTGTATGGGAGGTTGATATCAAATTGATAACATCTGATTTGATAACTCCAGAGCACAAAAACTTTTAGCACAACAACATGCAATAGAAAATAGGGTTCTCACCAAACTAAGGGTACCTAAAACAAGAAAAATAACCAGAGATCCTATAGAGTTATTAGAATTATTTCAGATGTTTTATGAAAAATTTGTATAAAGTGGAGTAATGTGGAAATCAAAGGAAGGGCAGAAATTGAAATATTTATGGAAGACTTAATTATGCCAAGGTTAGAGGTAGATAAGACTCCACAACTACTAGTTAAGATAGGAGAAGATTAGGTAAAAATGATGACGTATAATCATTCTGCAGGAAAATCTTTAGAAACCGATGGTATTTCTGAGGAAGTTTGGAAGGAAGAAGGTGGTCAATATCTGGAAGGTTTTGTTTAACAGTATTTTAAAAAGAAGAGAGGTACCAGCATCTTGGAAAAAAGCTGTGGTGGCTTGACTGGTTGTATTACCCAAAGATGGTAAAGTTTTACCAGACCCAGCTTCATTCATATGGAGCCATTTCAATTTTAAACCATAATTATAAAGTGTTTGTGTATAGTAGCTATATGAATGGCACAGGTGTTTCATAAATTGAATGATGTGGATCAGTGAGGTTTTATGGAGGGGAGGTAAAAAAGAAAAAGAGACTGTATGATTTTAGATGCAGATCCTTATGCAGAATAATAATAATGACCATACACAGTATTATATTCGTAAAATAGCAGAAAGTATTCTAAGAACTGAGCCAACACAAGAATGGAGAAAGGAGATGTTGCCATTAGTGCTGACTACAAGTAGGAGTACAGAAAATAGGCAAGAGGTGGCTGGAATTTACTTTTCAAAACTTGCAAAGGAACCAAGGTATTTGGAGTAAATAACTAGAGAGTAAAAGGTAATAGACTGGAATGAGGACACAATCGTAAGTGAAAGACTTCTGGTAGAGTTTTTAGTTGAGTCTAGAAAGAAGCTACTATTAAAAAAGAGATGATTAGTAGAGTATGTAAAAATTGCATGTTGATTATAAAACCAATCACAGAATGTTAGTAAAGATTGGGAAGAGAGAGTGGAAAAGCAGTTTGCAAAAGCGCAATGAGAGAACATACTTATGGCTCCCAAGTATGGAACAAAGTACAGAAGGTTTAGGATTTTTGCTTGACTTCAAAGAATATTTCCCCAGGTATATGGCATTTTTTGGGGGTGTGATGGAGAAGAAAGAGGTAACTGGGAGCATACGTTTTGAAAGTGTAATGTTTTGGCAGATTTTAAAAAAATCCTTGTCAGAAATATTTGGTGAGTAAATGGCTGTAAGGAAGGAAATGATTCTTTAAGCTGGGACACAAGATCTCAATTGTCAAGACACACACGGCCTTGTTAAGTTTAATTTTGTTCACTGCCAAAAAAAAAAAAAAAAGCATTTACTAGAAGATGGAAATCAGTCTTAAACCAACAGTATTTGAAGTATTAAATATTATAATATTATAAGAGATCAAAGAACTGAAAAAGGGGTCTTTAGGAAAAGGAAGAAGCAAATTACATAGAACTAAATGGAAGTTGTGGGAACAATACCTGCAGAATAATAATCAGGAGGACAAGGAGCAAGTTTTAAGGAAATGCAGGAATTGAGCAAATTATGCAATGCTGGACTGACGATAGTTATAAAGAAAGAAGATATGTCTAAGGTATGTATAAGGAAAAATCTTAATATGGTTTGTTTTTCTTTCTATTAATATATGTTTGCTTATGTCAAGTGGTAATTTAATAAAGGTGCCTAAATGGTAACATCTGAAATATTGAACTCATTTTAGTCCTGACAAGAATACAGCATCTATTCTTTATTTGGGCTTGTTAGAGGACTTAACTGATGTTTACTGTTTGGGTTTCAAGTACATGAACCCCCATGTTTTGCTTGGTTGAGCCATTTTCGTGTTCTTGATTTATGTACGTTACTTTGACTCTCTTGCTGATGTCGTCGTGAAATTCTATACTACCGCTATTGTTATTGGCTGTCTTTAGGCTGTGCTCCCTTGATTTTCAGTATCTTTCTTTGCAGTGTTTTTTAGCCTGATCACTATTTCAGAATCACTACAGATGTATTCTGTTATTTCATTTATTTGTATTATGGTGGACAATACCTATCTATTTTCTGTTTGTCCTACTGTTAACTCTGTTTTTATCTGTAGGTGATTTATTTATTTTATTTGTCCATTCTTTCCTGGCACTTTCATGCTTTTGAATATTTAAATCCTGTTCAGATGCCATTCTCATATTTTGCTGATGTTTCTTCATAGTCGGTGTTGGAGTACTGATTCTTGGGTGTTCCTGTCATGCAGAAGCACAAAACTGGCCCAATTTCTACAGCCTTTACATCATCCCGAGCCGATGGACAACTGATGGCTGGATGTCAGGGTATAAGAAGAGCATCCATCGGTACCATTTTCACTTCATTCTAGCCATGCAGTCCAATTTACTTCACGTGTGTTCAGTATGTTCACAGTCCATCTGTCATCATGTTTTTTTCCAGAGAACCTTCTTTTTCCAGTCAGATAAGTACCTTTTTGGAGAAATTTCTGTATTACTTTAATGTAGAGAAAAATTTAAAATTGCTAGAAATGTGGAAAGTAAATACCACTTACAGATTTTCTCTCGTTTTATTTTCTGCTCTCCTTGGGATCTCAGCACAACATCTCTAACTGTCCTGACAGTGCAAATTTCTGTGGGAAAACATTGAAATGGTAGGACCGAGGTACTAGCCCACCCATATGGAGTCTTACTCTTTGGTTTGCCTGGTAGAGTTGCAATCCACTGATACTGCAGGATCTCTGCAAACTCCAGCATCAGCTATTGTCATTCCAAAAAAACGGAAATACAAAAAGACCAAGGACCTTGCTATTGCCAAGAAAGGTCCAACTCTGCACCATAAGTTGATCAGTGACCTAGTTGAGGCACCTTTGCAACTCCCCTGATCCGGTGATTCCCAGGCTTTGAAGCGTTTAGCATGACCCCTAGGGAGGCCACCCTGGTCTCAGGCCCACTTGCAAATTTTACCATTTCACACACATCAGTCAGGTCTGAGGTTGCTCGGCAGGCATCAACTTCTGACATCCGTGTTGTGGTTTTTGAGGGATACACCTGGTCTACCTCAACTACCAAAACTCTAACCGAGTCACAGTTGGATGACCTCAGGTCATTCCTTTTTAAATGGACACCCAAACCAACGCAAGACACTTACTTTTTTCTCTCCTGCCTCCAACTACTTTTTCCTCAGATTGCAGCCTAAGACCTCCTAAAAATAGCACAAGGGTTCATGGCCTTTGTGAAATCTAGAGTACCCTATCATACTTCTGCTACTGAGGCTTCCCCAGCCAAAAAAATCAGGGAGGTGGCTTTTCAGGAAGATGCAGATTCCTGTAGCTCTGAAGATGAGTAGGAATTGTCTTACTCTGGGCACTTGTTACCACAAACTTACCCAGATTCAAACTCTGTTAACACCCCCTCTTCCATGTCACCCCCAAGGACCTTTCCTTTGGGAATACCCTGCATAGAATGAAGGAGGGTTCCAGTTGGGAAAGCAAATAGTTCTCACAAGCTCAGACCAATTTTAGGGAACTGCTAAGTTTGCCTTCACCCAGGCCACTGGCTGTTTCTGCCATACACGTAATACTGGATCATGTCATTGAAGACACTGTTTTGTATTCTGATTCTCTACCTCCTGCACCTAGGAAACCAGACAAATTTTACATAGTGTTTCAATCTCACAAGCACCTTTACAAAAATCCTCCTGTAGTCTCCATTGAATCCACAAAAGGTGTGCCTAAGCGACCAACCAGGCATCCCATGCCGAATGACAGGGGAAAGTAGAATCATAGGAAGTTACTAGGCTATTGGCCCTGAGGCCCTTATAAGCCTAGCCAAGAGTTTAGCCCATGTATAGACAAATCAGCAGCAGATGCCCCTGTTCAACAGGGACACGGGTGGATTCCCAGGGATGTATTTTCTATTTCCCAACCAGCCATCCAGGTTGCGCTTAAAAAGGGGTAAAGAGGTACACTGCTTGACATTGGGAGGGAGTCTATTTCACAGATGGAGGAGTCTCTGGGATGCAAATCTGTCCCACCAACAAGTCCTGTTGATGTCACAGACCAGGTTGAGGTTGCGTGTGCAGGTTACTCGAGTGGAGCTTGACTTGCGGATATGCAGCAGTCAAGTCAAGGCAGTGTCTGAGATTGCCTTGTATACCAGACAGAGGTCACCTCTGAGGAGTCTGTATGAAATAGAGTAGAGGGATAGGGCTTTTAGACTATCTGTGTGGTAGATTTTTTTAGGCCTTGGATTCTCCTGGTGAGGAACCTCTGTGGTCTTTCCCGCTGCTGTATGTACTTTGCGAGGTACATGCCGAATGGGGCGTTGTACTCAATAATAGGCCTTATAAGGGAAGAATGCAGGGATGTTATGACCTCTTTGTCCCAGGATGAGATACCCTTACTTATGAGGTGGGCCATGTAGAAAGCTTTCTGTACAGTGGAAGCAACATGGTGGTCGAAAGTCAGGTTGCTATTAATCTGGATGCCCAAATCCCTCATGATTGACTGCGTGCTTAGGACATTGTTATTAATATGATCATTTGTGGGGATGTCACTCTCCCCAGAGGAGATGATGATGCACTTTTTTTGTATTCAGCTTGAGGACATGTTTCTGGCACTAGTCATTTGTTTCTGTGAGACCCTCTTGGAGGATGTCCACGTCACTAGGGGAATTCATGAGAGCGCCCAGCTTGCAGTCATCTGCAAACTTGATTAGCCATAGCTCACTGGTTTTGGCCTGCACCTCAGAAAAGTATATCCCAAATAACAGAAGCCCTAAGGCCAAACCCTGAGGTATGCCACTCGATACTGGTCTACTGCTTGAGGTGGCTTCCCCTATTTTGACTAGGTAGGTTCTATCAATGATCACTAGCAACCGCACAAAAGTGAGCCAGTTAGCTACCCATCTGGTAACATACGGATTGATACCTAGTTGAGAGAGTTTATGTATTGTACCTGAGTGGGGAATAGTGTCGAAGGCTTTCACCAGGTCAAGGTAGGTGGTGTGCACTGTCTTCCCTTGTCCATGGCTTTGGTGACGGTTTCAAAAAAGTCAACCAAATTTAACAGACATGACCTCCCCTTGACTAAGCCATACTGTGTAAGGTCGAGTGTTTGGAGGTTGTCAATGTCCTTGTTAATGAGGTCCATGAAAATCGTTCCATGTCCTTGCAGATCAGGCTAGTTAGGCTGATGGGGCTGTAATTTTCTGGATCGGTGGATGTTCCATCTTTGTGTAAAGGGATGACAGTGGCTGTCCTCCACTCAGCACATCCAAAGCCGGTACTCAGGCTTTGGCTGAATAGGGTGCCTGATGGTGCTGCAAGTTCCTGCCAGAGTGCATGTAGGATGCAGCCTGGGATGTTATCAGGTCCCATGGAGGCTGTATTTTAGGCTTTGAGAGAGCAGTGATGACCTGATCCCTAGATATAAAGGGTATAAAGGGAAGATGGCAGGTACTGGGAATGTCCTGATTTGTTGATGGGGGGGGGGGGGGGCAGAGGGGTGAAATCTTTGCTGAATCTGTCAGCCAGCAAGTGTGCTATATCTGTGGCATTTGTATATGTGGTGTCCTTGACCACCAGTTCTGAACAGATCTGGATGCTACCTTTGAGATTATGGACATATGTGAAGAAGGCCTTATGACTGTCTCTAGTAGATGTGGGCAATTAGGCTGTTAGACAGATTTGGGGAAAAAGGCTTCTCTCTCTTCCACCCTGCCAATGAGATCTTTGAATTGCCAGTTCCATATGTTAAAGTACCTTAAATATCTTCATGACAAAATCTTAGCTACTGCACATTTGTTTGTGGATTGAACCTTATCAAACGAAATTCAGGAGACAGCCAGATGAACTTTACAAGTCTCCAGACACACTCCCTAAAGTGTGAATGTGACACCTTAGATGCTTCTTGCAAAGCAGCTGACACAGGTTCTGTCATCCACAGACATGCATGACTCAGGGCCCAGCCCTGTCAGATTAGGTTAAGGCTGAACTACTGGGTGCTCCACTAGACAAGGAATTTCTATTTGGTTCTGCAGCTGAAAAAGTTTTTGAAAAGCTGAGTAAAAAGGGAAAGCAAATAAAAATTGTTTAGGACTTTTATTCATCTCTGATGCCAAGATACAGTAGGAATTACCATTCACACCCTTGGCCTTTTCCTCCTAGACAAGACAAGGGGTGGCCAACCCATGGCAAAAAATCCAGACAGTCAGGAGATGACAACCAGAACAGTCACACAGTACAGAGAGCTTCAAAGAGCCCACTCATTACAGTGACCAATTGTGATAGTGATCAAGCCCTGTCTTTCATACCACTTTATTTATTTATTTATTTATTTATTTAACATTTATTTACCGGGAAAGTCTGACTTGGAACAAATCCAATTTTCAGAGCAGGCCTGGGGAGAAACATTGCAGACGCATGTTTTTGTAATGTAGTACGAAACTGGTGCACCCAGAAGAAACCCACACGAACGCAGAGAGGACATGCAAACTCCACACAGAAGGCAGTCCAACTGAGAATCGAACTGGAGAACCTCTTGCTGTGACGCAACAATGCTACCGCTGCACCATTGTGCTGTCCACTTCCCACACTCCCCTTCAAGCCTCTGGCTAGAAAATTCTCCTCCTTCCTAACTCAATAGAAAACCATAACCAGGGACCAGTTGGTTCATAGTTTCATAGGTGGTTACTGGGCTATTGACCCAAAGGTCATTATAAGCCTAGTCGTGTGTACCTAATATAATACTAGAGAAACCCAATATAAAGAATCTTGCCTAAACTCGAGATCTTAGTTAGAAACAATTGCCCATATCTAGGAGGGTTATAGGTGAAACCCCTTGCAGGAATTTATGGTGTCCCATCCAGTCATCCATGCTATGCTGACAGTGTCATAGAGCGGTTTTGTTTGGTGTGAATTGGTAGTCTGTTCCAGAGGAGTGGCAACGTCTGAGAGAGATATCTATATCTTCCCTCCAGCAGGTCCTATTTATGTCGCAGGCCAGGTTAAGGTCCCTGGAACAGGTGACCCTTGTCCCATTTGACTTGTGGATGTGTAAGCATTTCCATTAGGTTTGGATCCAAGATTACTCTGTAGTTCAGGCACAAGTCTCCTCTAAGTAGTCTGTATGTTACTGAGTACAGTGATAGCAACTTTGTCACTGGAGTATTACATCCAGTTCAGAAAAAATCCACTTTTCTTAGGCATTCCAAAACCACCAAAAAAGAGCAGGAAAGCCTCTCACCACCTATCCTCCGGGAACTACTTCACCAAGGATCCATCCAGCCTGTTCCTCCAAGACAAGGGAGAAAAGGCTTCTAATCAAGGATTTTTCTAATTCCAAGAAAGATGGGCACTCAGAGACCCATCTTGGACCTCCCAGATCTAAACAAGGTTGTCAACATCCCAAAATTTAAAATGCTTACATTGCAAAAACTACTGCCCATGGTCTTCCAACATGCCTTCATGGTCACTTTAGAAGTCGCTTACCTCCATGCCCCCATAGCAGACGGTCAAAGAAAATACCTGCAATTTTTTTATGCAACAGGCTCTCACATCCAGTTATGTGCTGTCCCATTTGGGCTACCCAGTGCTCCCAGTGTTTTCACAAAATGTTTACCTCCATTAATACATTGCAGAACTCTAGGAGTTCATGTTTACCCTCACTTAGACAACCGTCTCATTTAAGGAAAATTCACAGCAGAGACTGCAAATGCCTTGCAGATCAGTAGACTGCTTTCAGAAGGTAGATCTCACCTTAAATCTTCAAAAATTACAAACTCTTCTTCAATTGAGGATTCTCTTTCTGGGAGCCCTCATAGGTTATGTCCAAGAAAAACATTCCTTCCCCATGCCAAGATTACTTTCTTGACAGGCTGTCTTGACTATTCTGCTTCCAAAGCAGCTCATCCCAACAGTGGCATTCCTGAGGATACTGGTGTGCATGGCATCCTGCATTCTCAAGATCCCACATGATAAAACTTCACTGGTTTGTGAAAAATGCTTGAGAACAGCATTCCCAACCCCTGGAAACCCTATTGCCTCTCCTTCCATGCCCGAAAAAAGGAGCTGCTGTGATATAAGAACACCATACAGTGGAACCTAGCAGCGAATTTCACTTTGCCATAATCAGACAAGACCATCACCACAGACCATTAGGACATAGCTTGGATGACCCACATAGGTTCCCTGAAAGTGCAGGGCGTTTGGTCTCCTCAGCAGAGAAAATTGCATATAAATCAGACAGAGCCACTAGGGGTTTGCCTGTCATGCAGATCTGGACAGACAACACCACCGTGATGTGGTGTGTAAATAAGCAAGGTGAAACTCTATCCTACCCTCTGTGTAGCCTTTCCAGGAAGATTTGTATACTGGCTTAAGAAATAGGACTTTAACCCTCTTATTTTCTTATATTTTGGGTCAGAACAATACTTGGCAGATTCTCTAAGCAGGGATCTTCTAGACCTCAATAAAAGGATACCGAAGAGAGAATTCTTCCTGGACCTAGCTATACAGTGTGTGTGTCTGTGTGTCTGTGTCTGTGTGTCTGTGTGTGTGTGTGTGTGTGTGTGTGTGTGTGTGTGTGTGTGTGGTGGGGGTGCCCCTCAGTAGATTTGTTCACCTCTCACCACAACAAACTACAGAAGTTCTGCTCTAGAACTCATCAGACAGGAACTTGGAGAATAGATCTTTTCTATTTCACATGGACAGAGTAGTTCCTGTGTGCATTCCTGCTGTTACTTCTGATCCTCGTAGTACTGACAAAAATCGGGGAGGACAGATGGCATTCCTACATGGGGATCTACATTGTGTTAGAAAAACTAATGTTGCCCCTATGAGCTTGCTGCCACTACCTCTCTAAAGGTGCTCACAAGGAAGACCACTTTTCTTATAGCTATCAAATCAGCTAGGAAAATTTCAGAGCTACAAGTCCTTATGGTAAAGAACCTTTCACTGTTTTTCACAGGGATAGGGTAACCATCATAACAAACCCATCTTATGCCTGAAGTGTTATCAGAACTTACCCTAAGCCAGGCTATCCATCTACCAGTATTCTTCCCAAATCTACAGAACACTATTGCAAGATGTTTATCGTGTTACACTGCTGCAGTCATTACACTTGGGTTATCCTGCCGTCTGGTGGTTCTCCAGTTGGCCTGAGTTCCAAAGTCTTGGTCCGGCATCGGTTGCTGTCGCCTCCTCCCTGACGTCAGTGCGACAGGGTTATAAAAGATGCAGCTGACGCCATTTTCTTCAGTCTTTCTTGCCGCGCGGTGCCCGAAGCAGAAGCAGTTCGGAAGTGCCGGTCGGACGACTTCTGAGATTTTCATTCCGAATCCAGAACTGAAGTCTTCTATAAAAGCTTAGTACCCCTTTGGGGAAACTTTTTCTTGCCTCAGACCGATGTCAGTAAAAGTTAATAACTGTATTTCTTGTGGGAAGCAAATACCTCATAAGGACTTCCACTCCTATTGTATTCCATGCCTAGGCCCTGACTATGATGTCACTGGTTGTCGGTTTTGTGCTAGGTTTAACAAGTGCACTATTAAACGTCTGTTTGATTTTGCCCGACATTAATTTTGGCAGAAAATTCAATTACACCATGCCGTCAGAACTTCCGACGACCGCAGTGCATAAAAAGCGCAAGGACAGGCATCCGAGGCCCAAAACTGACGACGAGGCCTCTTCTAAGCCAGTTGCCGGTTCTCCAGTTTTCAGAGGGGTGCCTACGCAGCCCCTGACAACCGCTTCCACATAACCACAGATCGCCTCCGACTCCCACGTGGAGCAGGCTGGGCCTCCGGATGCACTAGGTTTTCAGCTTTCCGATCCTAACTCTACAGAGGGGACCGAAGTAGCTGAGCAATCCACAGCTACAGAGAGTGTTTTCAGACCTACCCAGTTAACCATTAAACCCTCTGCTAAGTCTAAGCCCCCCTTAAAAGCAAAGAAAGAGACACAACTCTCTCCAGGACAAGCTTCCATGCCTAAGAAACAAATGCTAAAAATGGCCAAAGACCCAATCACCCTGATCAGGGGGACCCATCCCCCTCCTGATAAAAGGCTGGATGCAGACTATGAATCTTCCGACCAGGTGTCCATTTCCTCAGACTCTTCCTCGGACCTAGAATATTCTTTACCCCCTTATGAGGATTTTGATGCTGAGGAATCAATTCCATCAGCCTCTCCGCCTGAGGACTACTCCTTTGGGGAGACCTTACATACCATGAAGGAACATTTCCATTGGGAAGGCCAGGATTACTCAGAATCAAAGAAAAGGCTCAGAGACTTCCTTTTATTGCCTCAACACAGACCCCTTGCTATCCCACCAGTTTTAGATATTGTGGATGATGTGTACACTGAATCCAGCTTAAACCCTGACTCCTTACCCCCAGCTCCAGTTAAACCTGATAGATATTACAGAGTCCCTGACTCCCACAAATTTCTGTACAAAAGCCCTGTTGCTGACCCTGAAACTATTTCTCAGGGACCCAAAGGGATTAAGGCCTCATCAGCAAAAAACCCAGTTCCCTCTGACAGAGATTCTAGAGCATTAGACAGATGAGGAAAGAAGGTACGTCTGCAACTTTAGCAATGAGAGCCTTGAACTGCCAGTTTCACATGCTAAAATATCAGCAATTTTTGATGTCTCAGTTGAAACAAAAGATGCTTCCAGATTCAGATCCTCCTAATTTTAAAGAAATGCAGGATTTATTGCATGCAGCTGAACAAGTGGGAAAACATACTTTGCAATGTGGGGTTGATTGCTTAGAGGCCTCCTGTAGAGCAGCAGTTATAGGCTCTGTCATTAGAAGGCATGCTTGGTTAAAAGAACATACGTTACCACATCATGTTAAGGTCAAATTATTGGATGCAACTTTGCAAAGGGATGTGCTGTTTGGAGTTAAGGCAGAGGAGGTATTAAAGAAGATGGAGGATAAGGCAAAATCTATGCAAACGAAATATTTCATATAGGTTCAGCCTCCTCGTTTTAGCAGAAATTGGCCAACAAAGAATTGGTCCTTTCCAGTCACAGACAGACCTCAAAGGGGCAGATACAGACATCCAAGAGGTACAGATCAGACACAAGGCCCCTACAGGCCTCGACAGTGGGACACACCAGACCAGAAAGAAGGGGAAGACAGGCCTCAACCTTACAAAAAGCAGCCTCAATGACTTTCCACTGCAGCTGCCAAACAGCTCTCTCTTGGCAGTCCCTTTAGGAGGAAAACTGGCACTTTTCTATCACAATTGGCATTGCATCACCAAAGACAAATGGATTCTCAACACTGTATCTCAAGGTTACAGGTTCCACTTTCACACTCTGCCAAGGTTAAAAGGAATGCCAAATCTGCCACCAAATCAATGGGCAGAGGCTCAAAATCAAATTACAGCACTCATGGACATGAGAGCTATTCAAAAGGTACCACCACAGGAACAAGGACAAGGATTTTACTCGAGACTCTTTCTGGTTCCCAGAAAGGACAAAGCCTGGAGACCCATTCTGGACCTTTCTTCACTAAACACTTACCTGGATGTTCCGAAATTCAAGATGTTGACACTACAGCAGCTTCTTCCCATGCTGGACAAGAAAGCTTGGCTTGTGACTTTGGACCTCAAAGAGGCATACCTGCATGTCCCTATCAGACAAAACTGCAGAAGATACCTCAGATTTCTAGCAGGCTCAATGCACTATCAATTCTCTGCACTGCCCTTTGGCTTATCTACTGCGCCCAGGGTCTTCACAAAGTGCCTGGCACCAGTAATTGCATTTTGCAGGCAAAAAGGAATTCAAATTTATCCATACCTGGACGACTGCCTGATTCAAGTAGAGAGCAAGGACATTCTACTAAAGCATCTGGCATACGTAAAAAAGTTATCAAGTTGCCTGGGGTACACAGTAAACGAAAAGAAATCAAAACTAGTGCCCTCACAACAGATAATATTCCTGGGTGCCAGCTTGAACACAACGGCCCAGATGGCTTATCTCATGCCAGACAAGCAAGGACAACTGACTCAATACTTTCATTTAATGGCAACAAATACCCAACTCCCTGCAAGAAAAATTCTGCAGGCCTTGGGCTACATGGCATCTTGCATACTACTAATTCCATATGCCAGACTGCATATGAGGAAACTACAGTGGTACCTAAAGAGTGTATGGACTCAACACTGTCAAAGTTTGGAAACAGTTATACCACTAATTCCTTGCCTACAACAGGAGTTTCGATGGTGGGTACAAGCTTGTCACCTCAACAAGGGACAGCCTTTCACTCAACCCATAGCCAGGCAAACACTGACAACAGATGCATCGGATTACGCCTGGGGAGCACACATGCCAGGAAAATGTATTCAGGGCGAGTGGCCCACAGAGCAAAGACATCTCCACATCAATCAAAAAGAGATGCTAGCTGTACAAAATGCAATTATAGCTTTCAAGGACCTGCTGCATCCAGGACAATTACTACTAAAGACAGACAACACCACAGTTATGTGGCACATAAACAAGCAAGGGGGCACACACTCCTACGCCTCTGCAGACAAGCCATGACCTTATGGAACACGGTTCTAAACTACCAAGTTCATCTGCTAGCACAATTCCTGCCTGGAGAGAAAAACACACTGGCAGACGACCTAAGCAGAAACATCATGGACCCCCACGAATGGGAATTGAACCCACAAATATTCAGAATGATAACACAAAAATGGTGGAGCCCGGACATAGATCTCTTTGCATCCCCAATGAACTGCCAATTACAGAAATTCTGCACAAGGAGCTACCATCCACAAGCATGGAAAGTGGATGCCCTCTCATTCAGCTGGAAAAAACTACAAGTATACGCTTTCCCTCCTTTACCTCTCCTTCCAAAGGTACTCATAAAAGCCAGGCAGGAAGAGCCAAAGATGATCCTGATTGCACCAGCCTGGTCACGCCAGCACTGGTACCCAATCTTAAACAACTTAGCACAAGAATCACCCTGGATTTTGCCTCAAATCCCACAGTTGTTGACACAGCACAACAATCAGATACTTCACAGCCAGCTAAAGACCTTAAATCTAGCTGCATGGAAAAATTCCTTAGTCAAGCAAGCAATGCCTCTCTCCAAAGCTGTTATGGATGTCATTCTGGAGGCCAGGAGGCCTAGCACCAGGAAAGCCTACTCGGATAAATAGAAGAGATTCTGTGCCTGGAACCAAGTGCACAGCCTTGACCCTCTTGTCCCAAACATTCCTCAGATACTTCAATACTTAACTGAGATGCTGGACAAGGGCCTCTCCTTCTCATCCATCAAGATCCACATCTCAGCCATTTCTGCTCATTACAACACGGATCCACCATTTTTTTCTAATCCTTTGCTCAAACAGTACCTCAGAGGGGCTAAAAACATAAGACCACCCCGTAGAGCACCTACACCAACTTGGGACCTCAACTTTGTTTTGGAAAAATTAACTTTACCTCCGTTTGAGCCAGCTAGCACAGCAGAATTAAAATACATCTCTTGGAAAACTGCTCTGCTACTGGCAATAACATCAGCACGAAGAGTTTCAGAATTACAGGCACTAATGGCAGTGGAACCTTTCCTCATCTTTCACCGGGACAAGGGTGTCTTTTAAGAACTAACCCTATGTTTATGCCCAAGGTGGTATCAAGTGTGACTCTAAACCAAACTATTCACTTGCCAACTTTTTATCCTAAACCACAGAACAAACTGGAGAGACTACTACATTCTTTGGACATTCATAGGGAGTTACGCTTCTACATAAACAAAACCAAAGCTTTCAGAAAATCTGAGCAATTATTGGTAGCATACGCTGCAGGAACACAGGGAAAAGCCATTTCAAAACAGACTATTTCAAAATGGATAGCACACTGTATACATTTCTGTTACACCCACCATGGGAAACCTGTACCCAACAGCATTAGATCTCACTCCACCAGGGCAACAGCCACTTCAACTGCCTACCTCAGAGGAGTACCTACCAAGGATATTTTGGAAGCAGCAACATGGAGTTCTGTGCATACCTTCACAAAACATTACCGTTTATCTTTATACTCCAAATCCAGAGCTGGCTTTGCCACTGCTGTACTGCAGGGCCTTATAGCCACCCCTAATGCCTTATAGATCCAGCCTCCCTACCTCAGCATTGGGATTCCACCCAAGTGTAATGACTGCAGCAGTGTAACATGATGAACATAGTACAGTTTTGTACCTACCATAAATGTAGATGTTCGAGTGTAAACACTGCTGCAGTCCAGGTTACCCTCCCTCCTTCCCCTCTTACATGTTCATCGTGTTACACTGCTGCAGTCATTACACTTGGGTTATCCTGCTGTCAGGCAGTCCCGTAGTTGGCCAGAGTTCCAAAGTCTTGGTCCGGCGTCTTTTGCTGTCACTTCTTCCCTGATGTCAGAGTGCCAGGGGTATATAAGATGCATCTGACACCATTTTCTTCAGTCTTTCTTGCCGCGCGGTGCCCGAAGCAGAAGCAGTTCGCAAGTGCCGGTTGGCCAACTCCTGAGATTTTCGAAGTTGAATTTCAGATCCGAAGTCTTCAATAAAGCTAAGTACCGCGTTGGGGAAACTTTTTTCTTGCCTCAGACCGATGTCAGAAAAAGTTAATAATTGTATTTCTTGTGGGAATTAAATACCTCATAAGTACTTCCACTCTTACTGTATTCCATGCCTAGGCCCTGATCACGACGTCACTAGTTGTCGGTTTTGTGCTAGATTTAACAAACACACTATAAAAAGATGTTTTGATTTTGCTTCGCACTACTTTGGGCGAAGGTTCAATTATACTATGCCGTCGGATCAACTGACGACCTCAATACCGAAAAAATGCAAAGACAAGGATAAAGACAGGCATCCGAGGTCCAAAACCGACGACGAAACCTCTTCTAGGCCAGTCGCTGCTTCGCCGGTTCTCAGTGAGGTGCTTTCGCAGCTCCTGACACCCGCTACCTCAGAGCCACAGGCCGCTTCTGACTCCCACGTGGAGACATCTAGGCCTCTGGAAACTCAAGGTATTGGGCCTACGGAAACGAATCCCTCAGATGGGACCAGAGCCGCTGAGCAGGCATCAGCTTCTGAGGGTGTTTTCAGACCTTCACAACTTACAATTAAAGCAACAGTCAAGACAAAGGTACCATTAAAGACAAAGAAACAAGTACAGCATTGTCCTGGACAGTCCTCCATGCCTAAGAAGCAGATGCTTAAAATGGCCGAAGACCTCATTACTCTAATCAGGGGTTCCCATCCCCTTCCTGAGAAAAGGCCTAGGCAGGATACAGACTATGATTCCTCTGATTAGGTTTCCATTTCCTCTGATTCCTCTTCAGACCAGGGATGCTCTGTACCCCCCTATGAGGACTCTGATGCTGAATAATCTATCCCTTCAGCCTCTCCTCTTAAGGATTATTCTTTTGGGGAAACTTTACATACCATGAGGGAGCATTTCCATTGGGAAAGTCAGGATTACTCAGAATCCAAGAAGAGGCTCAGGGATTTCCTTTTATTGCCTCAGCACAGGCCCCTGGCTATTCGCCTGTGCTAGATATTGTGGATGATGTGTTCTCTGAATCCAGCCTATCTCCTGATTCTTTGCCCCCTGCTCCAGCCAAGCCAGATGGGTATTATAGAGTCCCTGACTCTCGCAAGTTTCTTTACAAAACCCCTTCTGCTGATCCAGAAACTATTTCCCAGGGGCCAAAAGGGGTTAAGGCTTCTATTGCAAAAAATCCAGTACCCTCTGACAGAGATTCCAGAGCTTTGGATAGGGGAAGAAAGTATACACTTCTGCAACTTTAGCAGTAAGACCTTTAAATTGCCAGTTTCACATGCTTAAGTACCAATAATGTTTAATGGCTCAGTTAAAATAGAAAATGCTTGCAAGCTCAGAAGCTCCTGATTGTAAAGACATGCAGGATTTATTGCATGCAGTTGAACGGGTGGGAAAACATACTGTGCAATGTGGTTTTGATTCTTTAGAGGCCTCTTGTAGAGCCGCAGTTACAGGTTCTGTGATTCGAAGACATGCTTGGTTAAAAGAACAGAGTTTACCTGATCATGTTAAGGCAAAATTATTTGATGCTCCTTTACAGCATGATACCTTGTTTGATGTTAAGGCAGAAGAGGTGTTAAAGAAAATGGAGGATAAAGTTAAATCTATGCAAACAGTCAAGGATGTCTTACAGGTACAACCACCTCTGTTTAGCAGAAATTGGCCAATAAAGAATTGATCCTTTCCAGTGTCAGACAGGCCACAGAGAGGCAGATACAGACGCCCAAGAGGCAGATCTCAACCCCAAGCTTCAAACAGACGACAGTGGGGCACCTCAACCCCAAATGAGGGTGAGGACAAGTCTCAACCTTACAGGAAACAGTCACAATGACTTTCCCCTTCGTACACCAAGCACTTCCCTTTTGGAAGCCCCCTTAGGGGGAAAACTAGCACTTTTTTCTCAAAACTGGCAAACAATCACCCAAGACAAATGGGTTCTGAATACTGTGTCTCAAGGTTACAGGTTCCACTTTCATACTTTACCAAGGCTAAAAGGAATAGCAGACCTGCCACAAAATCAATGGGCAGAGGCACAAAAACAAATTTCAGACCTCATGGACATGAAAGCTATTCAAAAAGTACCACAACAGGAACAAGGACAAGGATTTTACTCAAGACTCTTCCTGGTCCACAGAAAGGACAAGGCCTGGAGGCCCATACTAGACATTTCAATTCTGAATACTTAACCTGGATATTCTGAAATTCAAAATGTTGACATTACAGCAGCTTCTACCCATGCTGGGCAAGAAGGCTTGGCTTGTTACTCTGGACCTCAAAGAGGCATACCTGCATGTCCCTATCAGACAAAATTTCAGAAGATACCTCAGATTCAAAGCTGGTACAATGCACTACCAATTCTCTGCACTGCCCTTTGGCTTATCTACTGCGCCCAGGGTCTTCACAAAGTGCCTGGCACCAGTAATTGCATTTTTGCAGACAAAAAGGAATTCAAATATATCCATACCTGGACGACTGCCTCATTCAAGCAGAGACAAAGGACATTCTTGTACAGCATCTGGCATTTGTAAAAAGGTTACTAATTTCTCTAGGGTACACAGTAAACGAAAAGAAGTAAAAACTAGTGCCCTCGCAACAGATTATATTCCTGGGTGCCAGCTTAAATACAATGGCCCAGATGGCTTACCTCACGCTAGACAAACAAGTTCAACTAACTCAATATTTTCAATTACTGGCAAAAAAAGTCCCATCTCCCTGCAAGAAAAAATCTGCAGTTCCTGGGATTCATGGCATCCTGCATACTACTAATACCATATGCCAGACTGCACATGAGGAAATTACAACGGTACCTAAAAAGTGTTTGGACTCAACACTCTCACAGTTTAGAAGCAGTAATACCAATGATTCCCTGCTTACAACAGGAGTTTCGATGGTGGGCACAGACGTGTCACCTAAACAAGGGTCAGCCTTTTACCTAACCCGCAGCCAGGCAAACTCTAACAACAGATGCTTCGGATTACGCCTGGGGAGCACACATGGCAGGAAAATGCATTCAGGGCAAGTGGACCACAGACCAGATGCATCTTCACATCAATCAAAAAGAGATGTTGGCTGTTCAAAATGCCCTAACAGCTTTCAAGGACCTTCTACATCCAGGACAATTATTACTAAAGACAGACAACACCACAGTAATGTGGTACATAAACAAGCAAGGGGGCACTCATTCTTATCCCCTACGCAGGCAAGCCATGACCTTGTGGAACAGAGCTCTAACATATCAAGTTCACCTGCAAGCACAATTCCTGCCATTAAAGAAAAATACTCTGGCAGATGATCTAAGCAGAAATATCATGGACCCTCATGAATGGAAATTGAATCCACAAATCTTCAGCACGGTAATGCAAAAATGGGGATGCCCAGACATAGATCTTTTTGCCTCCCCACTGAATTGCCAACTACAAAAATTCTGCACAAGGACTTATCACAAACAAGCATGGAAAGTTGATGCTCTTTTGTTCAGCTGGAAAAACCTAAAAGTTGATGCCTTCCCGCCACTGCCTCTCCTTTCAAAGATACTCCTAAAAGCCAGACAAGAAAAACCACAGATGATCCTGATTGCTCCAGGCTGGCCACGCCAGCACTGGTACCCTATCTTAAGGAACTTGGCACAAGGCCCACCATGGATTTTGCCTCAAATTCCACACCTTCTGACTCAACAAAACAATCGGATCCTACACGGTCAGTTCAAAACCCTAAACCTGGCTGCATGGCAGATACATTAGTCACACAGGCAACACCTCTATCTAAAGCTGTTATGGATGTCATTTTGGAGGCCAGGAGGCCTAGCACCAGGAAAGCTTACTCAGAAAAATGGAAGAGATTCTGCACCTGGAACCAGGCTCAAAGCCTTGACCCTCTTGTTCCAACATTCCTCAGATTTTACAATACTTAACTGAGATGCTGGACAGAGGCCTATCCTTCTCATCAATTAAGATCCACGCCTCTGCCATTTCAGCACATTACAACACGGATCCTCCTTTATTCTCTCATCCCTTGCTAAAGCAGTACCTCAGAGGGGCTAAAAACATAAGACCGCCCCAGAGAGCACCAACACCAAATTGGGACCTCAATTTCGTTTTTGAAAAGCTGACCCTACCACCTTTTGAGTCAGCCAATACAGCCGATCTAAAATTTTTATCATGGAAAACAGCTCTGCTTCTGGCAGTAACTTCAGCACGAAGAGTCTCAGAGCTACAGGCATTAATGGCAGTGGAACCTTTTATAATTTTTCATCAGGACAAAAATGTGGTATTTAGTGTGGCTCTTAACCAAACCATCCATTTGCCAACTTTTTATCCGAACCCCAAGAATAAAGGGGAGAAACTTCCGCATTCTTTGGACATACACAGGCAGCTACGGTTCTACTTGGACAAAACAAAAGCTTTCAGGAAAACTGAGCAACTGTTTTTAGCATATGCTGCAGGATCACAGGGCAAGGCTATCTCAAAGCAGACTATATCCAAATGGATAGGACACTGTATTTGGTACTGCTACACAAAGCATGGAAAATCAGTCCCAAATAACATTAGGCCACATTCCACCAGGGCAACAGTCACTTCAACAGCCTTTCTCAGAGGAGTACCTACCAAGGAAATTTTGGAGGCTGCAACTTGGAGTTCAGTGCACACCTTTACCAAGCATTACCACCTGCGTCTTTACTCTAAATCCAGAGCAAGATTTGCCACTGCAGTTCTGCAGGGCCTCACAGCCAATACTAACTCTTTATAGACCAGCCACCCAACCTCAGCTTTGGGATTCTACCCAAGGGTAATGACTGCAGCAGTGTAACACGATGAACATAGTACAGTTTTGTACCTACCATAAATGTAGATGTTCGAGTGTTCACACTGCTGCAGTCCAGGTTACCCTCCCTCCATCCTCTCTGAGCTAGCTGGGCTTACCTATACCTTTCTATCCTATACAACCTGTGTGGTGTATTTGCTCTTAACTGAAGGTATTGTTTTTATTTTATATATATATTTTTGATTAGCAATTTGTATTGCCTACCTACTTGGGGGCACCTGACATATGGGGCAAGAAAAACTGAAGAAAATGGCATCGGATGCATCTTATATACCCCTGGCGCTCTGACGTCAGGGAAGAAGTGACAGCAAACGACGCCGGACCAAGACTTTGGAACTCTGGCCGACTATGGGACCGCCTGACGGCAGGATAACCCAAGTGTAATGACTGCAGCAGTGTGAACACTCAAACATCTACATTTATGGTAGGTACAAAACTGTACTTTTCTGGTACTTACCTAGGTCATCTACCCTTTATTACCTATGGGGAGTATTTTCTGGCAACTAAAAATGGTTGTTTGCTTTTCTTTTGTATATTTTACTAGCAATTTGAATTGCCTACATATTTGGGGGCACCTGATATCTGGGGCAAGAAAAACTGAAGAAAATGGCGTCGGCTGCATCGTATATACCCCTGTCACACTGACGTCAGGGAGGAGGCAACAGCAACCGATGCCGGACCAAAACTTTGGAACTCAGGCTGACTGGGGAACCGCCTGATGGCAGGATAACCCAAGTGTAATGACTGCAGCGGTGTTTACACTCGAACATCTGCATTTATGGTAGTTACAAAACTGTACTTTCTCCGCTCCCTGGATGTGCACAGGCAGATCAAGAATTATCTAGACAGGACAAAAACTAATAGAGCAGAGCAATTACTGGTGGCTTTTGCAGAGGGTAAACAGGACAAGCCTGTCTCCAAATAAACCATTTCAAAATGGACAGCAAACTGCATTAAATTCTGTTGCTCACATCTTAGAAAAGATTTACCTGGGCATATTATAGCCCACTCCAGCAGGCATGGGGCAACTACTGCTGCTTTCCTCAAAGGAGCCCTTACCCAGCCCTCCTAAAGGTAGCCAGTAAACACCTTTACATGCATACATACAAATGTTTCAAGCACAGGCATTAATGCCCTTTTAGCTTGCCAGTATACCAAAACTCTTGTTCCCATAGTACATGTCCAGGCTGTTCTTAAAAGTATCTAACCTAGTAGTTGCTTTAATGCAATTTGGTAGTCTGTTCCAAGCATCAGCTACTCTGTCAGAGAACCAATTAGTACACTTTTTATTCCTATAGAATCTTCTACATAGGTTATCTGATGATTCTCTAGTACTTTTTGATAACCCCAAAAATTTCCAGAGGTAGTTGTCCCTAAATGCCGTATATACCTGAATAAGATCGCCTCTTAAATATCTGTAAGAGAAACCGTACAAGTTCAGATATTTTAGTCTTTCATAATAACTTAGATTTTCACATCCATAGATGTCCCTGGTATATTTCCGCTGTACTCTTTCCAATTTATTCATGCTTGTTTCCTATAGGGATCCATATTGTTATTCCATACTCAAGTTTGGGTCTGACGTAACTAACAAACAATTACTTCATTATGTTTGATTTCTTAGACTTTATACATCTTTTTATACAACCTATAGTTCTGTAACTATCATTAGTTAATTGGATGATGTGATTAAAAAAACACATAGCTGAATCTACCCATATACCTAGGTCCTTAAATGAGTCTACAGTTTCAGTCACTGTGTGCTGTATTAAATATTCACCTTTCAGTTTGTCTCCCAAATCTCATATGCTTAGTTTTTGATGTATTTATCAACATATTGTTCTCCTGTGCCCAAATGGTCTATTTAGTCAAATTATTTTGCAGAAATGCCTTATCTGTAACACTTGTAATCAGTTTTCCCAATTTCAGGTCATCAGCATATAGACTGTGGAACACCTCAGATGAAAACGTAAGGTCTGAAAGATACAGTCTAAACAAGTAAGGGCCTAGGACTGAGCCCTGTGGGACACCTTGACTGTAACCAGGTATTTCACCTGTCCAGTTGGTGTGTGATACTTGCCATGTCCTATTTGTAAGCCATACAGTTATCCATCTTTCCATCTTATCAACAGTACATCAATACCTAGATGTACTAATTTATTGATCCGTGTTTTGTGTATGACCCTGTCAAATGCTGAAGTTAAATCTATATAAATCACATCACAGCACAATTTTTCATTCATAGCTGTTATTATATTGTTATAGAATGGTTTACTATCAAAATGTTGAAATTCATATGGTCTAACATTCATTTGATCGATGCATATGGTCGACACATGAATATTAAGTAGTTCATTTGGTCACCAAAGTGCATGCAAATTAGCTGTCGACATTATGTTGACAACAGGCAAGGATTTACACTTGTCAGCACTCTTGTGCGATCTTGGAGTTGTAATATATAAGTAGCAGGGGGTGTGGGTGGTGCAGGGGGGCACAGCCCCCCCTGCAAAAACACTAGTGTTAGTTTGCAGGTGTTTGTTGACCATTTAAACTTTGACATTTTTATTTTCAGTATTTTGAACGTTCGATGAAATGATTTAGATGCTATGATCGTCGACCATATGAATTTCAACATTTTGATAGTAAACCGTTATAGAACATCATGTTATAGGTGGTAATAGATCTATTTTCAACATATGCATGCTGATATATGGTTTCAAGTCCCAACCTATCCAGTTCTGACAATAACTTATCCGGTATTACCTTCTCCATTATTTTTCCACAGCATGAAAGTAGACTTAAGGGCCTATATTATTCTGGGTTTGTCCTACTCCACTTTCCCTTAAAGACAGGTTTAATAAGTGCACGTCTCCAATTTTGAGGAATCTCCCCATATTTATATGACCTAGTGAATAATAGATATAATGGTAGTGTAAGTTCTTGCTGAAGTGTTCTCAGATCATTGTTACTTATTCCTTCTCCTCCCTGCGCTTTGTTTGGATCCAGTTTGCACAGTTATTTTTCAGTATAATCTGATTCCAGTATTTGGGGTTACCTGAATGTCACTAGGACAACTTACCACCCCTTTTGTGGAGCCAAACTGTTTTGCATAAGATTTTGTAAATATATCTATAATCTGTTGTATCTGAGAATAAATTTTAGAGTCTGCACACAGTTTATCAGTTTGTGTACCTTTTCTCCTTCCACATCTTGTGTATCTATAAAAAGATTTCCTATTATGCTCAATATCTTTATATAAATTTTCTTCAAATTTTTCTTGATGTTGTCAAACACTATGCTTAATCTGTTTGTCCAGCTTGTTTATTTCAGTTTTCAAAGTTGTAGTTCGACCTCTCTTCCATTTCTTATATTTTTTTTCTCTCACCTTAATCAGGTATCTTATTCTTATGGAAATATACCCCCATGATGTTGCGTGCCTAGATCCTGATGGTAAACATTTTTTTTTGACTTTTTGCACTCAGTTTCTCTTTCAGAACTTCCCACATTCCATGTGCAGTTTTTCCACTGAACACCTCACTCCAGTTATTTTTATATAGCAACTGTTTTGCTTCCCTATAATCTGTAATTAACCTTCTGTGCATTGGTTTAGATTTCAGTTTTTCAGAATTATCTGGCAACAAATTAAACGTAATAACCCCATAATCACTGCACATCGATGGTGGTAAAAATTGACTCGAAGTTACAGTAATTCCTTTGGGAACACAAACAATATCTAGTATATTCTGTGCCCTGGTAGTTTTTTTTACAATCTGAAGCATTTGTTGTTCCTGAATATACTCTGTGAATAAGTTATTTACTAACATTGTTGAATCAATATTATTCCAGTCTGTTTCTGGTAAATTTAAGTCCCAGCTAATGTTGTTCTTCCCTCCTGTGTTTCTTGTAAGAAATGTATGAATTCCTCTTGGTTATCTGCACTTGACTTTGGTGGTTTGTACACTCCAAAAATTGTTATATGTTCCAGGGTTGTCTTTATTGTCACAATTACAGTCTGTAGTATTGGTGTTGTCATTGTCATTGAACATGTAATAATCACAGGTCTCATAGCTATCTTTAATCCCTATCATAACACCTCCACCTGATTTTTGTTAGAATGTCTGTTACAGTAAAAACATTTATACCCTGTCAGAATTGGTTTCCAGTCATTGTTCTTTAACCATGTTTCACAAACAATGACAACATAAATCTTGTGGGAACGTAGCAAATTTTCTAGTAAAAAAAAACTTTTATTATTAATGCTCCTAGCATTAACAACCATCAGAGATGCATCAAATGTTGCTATCTGTGAAGTGTTACATTTTTGACCTGGCAAAAATCCTGGCTAGTGTTTGTCAAATATTGCAAAATATCTGCTGCAAAAATTCTCATCCCTGATCTTGATAAATGCACACCATCCTGTCTGAACACATGTGCCCAAAACAAGGCTTGGATGCTCTACACACCATTTTTTAAAACAGGACATTTTTTATGTAGGTGTTTGTTTAAAAAAATCTTTTTAGGCACTGTGACCTGACTATCCTTTCTATAGGTGATTTGTGAAAAATATGTCCTAACACCAGTACAAGCTATACCATCTAGGAGGTCTGTCAGTTCCTGACTAATAGTCAGAGAATTTAGAAAACACTATACCTAGGCAATGTCTTCAGGCCTAGGGCAGATTTTGTTACTGTCATCTTGCAAAGCCTTATTTCCTACGGTCATACAGATGACCCACCACCCACCTGTTAGCTTTGGAAGTCCTCCCAAGAATTTGTATTGCAACATTGACTACAAAGAACGTCGTATAGCTGTGTCTCGCTTGCCATAATTGTAGCTGTTGGAGTATGTCAATATTGCAATACATACTCCTAACCCTCAACCCCTCTGTCTGCTGGGCACTTGTGTCTCCCTTGCAGAATGTGAGGGGTAGAAGAGTTTTTCTGCAGATAGTCCTCTTTTCACCTTCATCCACTCTCTTCCTGCTGTGGTTTTCCTCCTCTTCACTTAAATTCAGACAACCGATCATGCTGTCCTCAAACATCAAGACTGCTTGTTTACTGCTTAGAAAGACCTAAAGATCGAACTGACAGGTGCCTTCTTACACACTGACATCCAGACATCAGCTCTTGGATGTTCATCAGCTAGGGATGATGCAAAGACTTTGGAAATTGGACTGATTATGAACTTCTGCATGGCTGGAATACACAAGAATCAGTACTGCAGTGTTTATCTGCTTGAATGTCTGCAGTTATGGTAAGTGGGACACAAATGTACTTTGTTTGATCTGACAAATGTGAGAGTGGTTTCTCATATCCAGTTCATGTGACCATTCTTTTTATTACTTATGGCAAAAAGAAACGGGTATATTATTATTTTTATCTGATGAAGTCTTTAGGATTAAGACGAAAATGCTATATGCATTCTGTTGCTTTAAGTTGAATAAAGAGAGCACCCCTCGGACTTTATTGTGTGGCCGTCTTTTGGTATCGGACTTAAGTGTGCAACTGTGTACTTCTTTGGGTTGAAGTACTGTTGGGCACACTTCTCTGTTGTTGTATATTATTATCTATGTTTATCTTTTTCGCTGGACACTTTATAGTGTCAATATTGTCTATGTCATTAAATCTAGCCATAGAATTATTTTGTTATTCTATTTCCTTTACTTTGTCCTCTATTTCATTCTCTAAGTTATGTCTGAATATTTTAAATGTTGATTTCTTCCTTCATTTATTGGTTTTCTGTACTGGTTTCCTTTGCATATTTACACATCTTGAATGGCTTTTTTTTAACTTCGATGAACTAACTTAATAGGTTTTGGGGGATTCATGATTATAGAATAAAACAGTATTTGTCCAGTGGGCAAATGCTGAAAAAAATATTGCTGAAAGGCATGTTCAGTGATTTGCAGAACAAGATTTGTTTAAAGAAGAGCAAGTCCCCCTGCGCCCCCTCAACTAAATTATATTCTCCATTTCCACTGTTTGATAGCAGTGGATAAGGTACAACAGTAATGATGGTTGAAAGTGGCTTTCAGTGATATCTCTTTAGCTGTCTTGTCCGTTGGACAAATATCCATCAAGAACTGTTCACATTCCCTTTGGATGTTACTAAAAAAGTGTTATTTGTCTTGTATCAGTTGTTTCTCAACTGGTCCTTTTTCTTAATTGCCAGAATTCTTATTTTATCTATCCTAATTTTATTTGTATTCCATACACTCTGTCTTGCTTTCTTTCAGACTTTGCTCCCATGCTTAAAATCAGATTTCCTGTACTGTGTTCTGTATATCCTTTTAACTTATGTATTTAATGTATTAAAAAAAAACATTGCCAGCATTTTAATTTGTATTCGTTTTGTATTTACTGACCATACACAGTATATCATCGACCCAAGCCTTGATGAACTTCATTATAGTAGTACATGCTTTTGTTGTTCTGACACACACAACTTTCTTTGGAGTCAGATCCTATTTTTTTCCATCCATCCGGTCTGACATTTGGGTCCTCGAGGCACTTATCAGAGCTGACCTGGCAAAAATAGTGCTCTACCCTGGAACTCCTTTAAGAATTTTTTTCCCACTATACATCTTGCTGTGAGACTACCTCAGATATCGTTTGTTGCCATCACAGATAGACTTAGATTTTGCCTAGGCTATAACTAAGTGTTCCCCTCTGATTTTTCTTGCAGATATTGCTACTTGTTATTTCTAAATTACTTCTAAACTATTCTTATTACAGTTATTTCTAGACCCTTTATCTGCCTTGCTCTTTCCCTTCTTCGTGTCTGCCTTCCTCATTGTTGCTTCATAAAAAAAAAAAAAAAAAAATCTGTTTTCTCTTTGTATAGTTAATTAGCATTGCATTGTTGACGGAGTTGCTGGTGGGTTGTTTTGTTATTGTTCTCTAGCTTCAACTATGGAGAAATGCAGGGAAAATGAGAAGTTTCAAGAGATGCCAATCATGTGCACAATATCACACCCCCAAGAAAATCTTCACATATGTAGTGTGCTTGGGAATTGAACATTTGAATGAGTACTGCCAGATATGCAAGACATTTGGGCTCAGTCCTTTCAGGTTATAAAAACAAGCTTATAATCAAGGGCTTACTGCCGTCAGAATCAGAGAGGTCTAAGAAACCCTTTGCCAAACATGGCCACCAATCCAAGGATTTTGAATTGGGGAAAAGACTGCCTGAAAAGCAGGATCTCCAAGTCAGACTTAAGTTCAGCATCAACACTGACACACCTTCCTCCATCAGTACTTCAGTTTCAGATAAGTTAACCAGAAAACTACTAAGCTGGACTTGTTCAGAGAGAGTTATCCAGAATTCCATCTCATCCTTCCTATGCTTCTTCACTTAGATCTGTGGGTGATATGTGGATTTTTTGCACTGGTGGCTTTGAAGCTGATCCTGCTCCCATGGTCTGTTCCCTAAGTACCAACCATGGCACTAGGCTTGGCATTCTAGAGATCTAATCTGACATTCTTGATCCTGATATTTTTGGAGCCCAGGCTGTCTTGGAGCCATGAGTTTGTTGCTATGTGTTTGGTACCTTCATCATAGCTGTCTCGAATGAGTCCCATTGTCTCTGCCAGAGGCTTCAGCCTTCCAATCTTTGGTACCAATGCTTTCCTCGAAGCCATCCATTTTGTGGATTTTGTCTTTGGTACCACGTCTCTCCTATGAGAAAGACTGATCTGGTTACAGAGGTGATTTCTGCATATTTGCCAGAGGCTGGAACTGCATTTCAGGTTATAGGGAAGATCATTTCTTCTCTGTTGTGAGTTGACACAAGTTTCATCAGGATCTGTTGTTCCCCGCAGCTCTAGCCCCTTTCTGTCCCAGCCCTAGCATGTGTCCATGGGTCAGAGCTGAAAGTCAGGCCTCAAAGCTACTGGTCCACTGAGGAGCATTTGGCCATGCACTCCTGATGTTCTAAGGAGGAGGATGTGTTGAGAGAGTGCACCCCCCCCCGTTCCTTCCAGAAGATTCCACTGTTGGCGAAATTCTTGAACTTCTGCATCAGAGGGGATCCTGAACCACTTACACCCCAAGGACATTGCGGTCCTCTTTGAGGCTAATGATTTGTCACCCTCTACTTCTTGAGTGCTTCCTCCAGCAGACAGACTAATTGATCTGGCAATAAGGAGAAGCTGGGAAGAGCCTGACACTTATGAGATGGTTCCTCGAAAGCTGGACAAAATTCTCAGGCTCCCCGAAGCACAGGCAGCAGTGAGCCAAGAGTCCACATGCAGATTCCATCATTGTGGCAGCAGCCATAAAAAAAAAAAAAAAAAGAGCTGATCAAGGATAAAGTCTACCCCCCCCCCCCCAAAAAAAAAAATATCTAGGGCTATAGACAGGGAAGTGGACGTACACTTCTGACACTTTTGCACTTCAATCTCTGAAGTTTCTGATGTTACCAACACTAATATGTACACAGATTCATATCTGTAATAGCCAAAACTAGCAAGCTCTCTATCACCCATATTAATCATACAAAAGATGATGTAGAGAAGATGAATAAAATTAGTAGACAAATGCATTTGAACTGTTTTTTTTTTTTGAGAAATACCATCTTATCTAATATGCAACCACTACCAATATTCTAATACTAAGATTTTCAATATGCTAGTTAGGAGAAAAATGGAGTACAACATGGTTGTAACATTATGAAAATATGAGAGGGATGTGTGAAAGTTAGCATATTGTTTTCAAAGACTCAGATTCACCTGATTCAAGCAGGATATCATCTGAATGCAACTAGTTGCCTGGTCCATCAGTTATTTGATTACCTGAATCACCTGTATCGCATTACCTTAATCACCTGTACCTCTGAACTGTCTTTAAGTTCATCCACAATTTTAGCATGTGTGAGTGCTTTATAAGATTAAACTGTTCCTTCTGCTTAAAGGTTTGCTCAAAGGAGTGCGCTTCATTTGAGGTTACTCAGCAGTCACTTTTTCCCTGTTTTTTGGATTATCATATTGCTAACAGCTTCCCTCTGAGCCACATTTTAAAGTGAGTTGAAGTTCCTGTTCTGGAAACTGCTAACTACAGCTAAGTAGTTTTCAGGTTTATAGATCTTCATGTGTTTACCATGTTACGTGTGTTTTCATTTGCACAGTTTCAACCAAACCTGATCCATATTATTGCTGCAAGTAGCATTTGTTGTATCCTAAACGAGTGTATATAAATGTTAGCCTTCGTTTCACATCAGGAAAACAAGGGTGAAAGGCTTGCATAACTTTCATGTTCACATGCAGAATTGAAGGCATTAAAAATAAAATAAATAGTTCTGTCATGCAAAAGTGAATGAGGTTTGGTCTGTCACCAAATGTTATCCCATTCATTTACTTTGTTTTTAATGAATACAGTATCTTAACTGATTGATTTTCTGGGTTATTTAACTGTGACTTGTGCCACTTGAACTTCATATCTTCAACATTTAAAATATTTTTGCAAAGGATATATGTGAAATTGCAATTCTGCACTTTTGTGCTCACAGATCTCCTAAAGTTAACACTAAATGCATTTACTTCCATTGAATCCTGGCTTAACGAAGCTCAACTGCTACTTAACCCCAAAAAATCAAAACTTTTACTCTTCACAACCAAACCTCTAACTCTAGACTTTAAAATATTCTCTCAAAACAATACAGAAATGAAAATTGTAAAAACACCCAAACTACTTGGCATCACAACTGATGACAAACTATCCTTTGAGACTCATATACTCAGCTCAATCAAAAAGACCAATTTTAAGCTTGGCAAACTCTATAGGCATAAACTCTATTTGGACAAGTCTACCAAGTTGAAACTAACTAATAGTCTACTTCTACCCTCCTGCCTCTATGGTTGCCCCATTTTCACTAACCTACACATCTCTCCTGAACAAACTGCAATCATGCTACTATAAAATAGCCAAGTTTGTCGCCAACTTGCCAACTCGCACACATCATTGCCTGGCCATTAAATCTATAAACTGGTTTGAGTTCCCTCATTACTTACATTACTCCCAACTTTCTCTCACCCACAAACTACTAAATAATCTAGACTTCTGCCCATCCCTTCAAACTATAATACAAACACACACCCCTACTCTGCATCTTAGGTCCTCTAACAAACCACTCTTAACCATCTAACAAACCACTCTTAACCATAACTAAACCCAACAAAAGAGCTGGACAATGTCTCTATTCCCATGCCATTGCCAAACTTTGGAATGCACTCCCTCTCTCTCTTACCCAACTAGACTCTTTAAAAACATTTAAATTTGCACTAAAAGAACACTCTCTCAATAACCTTGTCTCTTCTTTTAGTCATATAATTAAACCACCTTAAATATTTTGGCCTCTGTACACTACAAATACTTTTACTAACTTAATATTGTTGCAATTTACTCTCTTCGTATCCAGTCTCTCTTGCTTTCTTTTTTCTGTGGCTGAATAAACAGAATTGATTAAACAGTATTCTTACTTATGAGAATATACAAACATAATTACTAAAAATCTAACACACTGTGTTTATTTTCTTGCATTGTATACCTCTACAATATGTATTTGTCTTGTATATCTACTTCAGTTTGTATTGTGTAAAAACTTTCTTGACTTTCAAAGTTAAGCTGATGTTATGTAGAAATTTCTGTGATTGTATGGAGCTTTTCTCCTCAGGCCTCCACTGAAAATGGGTCATTGGCCTAGTGGACTTTCCCGGTCAACAAATGAATAAATAAATAAATTCCAGATCAGATGGGTAGTCTGGGACCAAAGCTGTGCATGATAGGATCCTGCAAGGTGTTCTTCCTTAAACAGTCTGTTTTAGGTCAAGAGTATAGCCTGGTATTCTGTTTATACTCTAGAGAGTAAATTGTTTTTCTGAACATCATTCAGAATCATTGGGCTTTAGTAAGTTGTATTATGTCTGCAACAGTCTAAATGAATGCCTCTAACAGTATGTATGTAGCTTGTGTAAAGAGAATTACAAATCTAAAAATAATTTCTCTAAATAGTTTTTGAATGAGCAGCTAAAATGCTACACACCTTAAGTACGGGGGGGGGGGAGTCACCAAATTTTAAGTGCTAGGTTGCTTGTGGGGGTAGCAGTAACCATTTGTGAGTACTTCTTGGAACTGTGTACATTTCCTTTACTGTGTTTGGAGTACCAATGAAATACGGCTCAGTAGTGTAAGGAAGTCACCATAACAATAGATTTTTCAGAGTGAAACTCTTACAGCTGTGTTTTTTGTTTAGCCTGCTTTTAATAACCTGTATATGTTGGTGTGGTCAAATTGCTGTAATTTTCATTATGTGATATTTTTGATAGTCTTACTAGAAGACCTGCAGATGGCATGAGGGTAATGCCAGCTTTACATAGTGGAGCGTGTTGGCCAAGTTTTTTGGTGCACCAAGGGTAGTTGTGCTCTTGGAAGCAGGCTGAACAGTGACTGGCAGCACAGAGCTGGAAGAACATGTATTTTACTCCTGCAACAGCCTGTCTCAGTAGTCTTTAGTGTGTTCCTCACTCAGATGTGTTTATTGAATAATTTTTAATAGACCTTAGTCAGAGTAATGTGCCAGATGGCATGTTGATTATAGTTTATCGTTTCAGAATTTAAATCACATATTACTTGATATGCTACAGTTTTATTTCATGCAATATAGTCAAGAAGGTGCTATTAAAGTTACTGATTTATGTAAGCTTTACTGTTTTGGTATTTCAGAACTGTTAATTCATATAAAGGAGAAGGTGAACCCAGGGCTGTGAGTATAACTGATCACAGTATTCTACACTTTGTGAAGTTTAGCAACTCCTTCCTTCCATCCATTCAGTGCCGTTCTGTATAGCAGACCCAAATGGTTGTATTTTGTTGTAGATTGGTTGCACCTGCAGTGAGGTCTGTTTTCTACTGTTTTACCACTTTGTTATTTTTTTACTATTTTTCTGCTGCTTTTTTCAGGCTGAACACAGAACCATGACGGCTTTTATTTTGGCTGTGATTGTTAACAGCTATAACATTGGGCAGGTAAGAAATGATTATTTCTTTTGGTTGATGGATGTTATTTTGTCTTAATTCAGAGTATGGAGGGTTGTAAGCTTGGAGACCACTGCTTGAATTTGTAACTGTTGTCACTGTGGAGACTCTTGATATATCATATAGCTCATCTGTGCTGCGTTTGAATTTAAAATATTCTCTCAAAACAATACAGAAATGAAAATTGTAAAAACACCCAAACTACTTGGCATCACAACTGATGACAAACTATCCTTTGAGACTCATATACTCAGCTCAATCAAAAAGACCAATTTTAAGCTTGGCAAACTCTATAGGCATAAACTCTATTTGGACAAGTCTACCAAGTTGAAACTAACTAATAGTCTACTTCTACCCTCCTGCCTCTATGGTTGCCCCATTTTCACTAACCTACACACATCTCTCCTGAACAAACTGCAATCATGCTACTATAAAATAGCCAAGTTTGTCGCCAACTTGCCAACTCGCACACATCATTGCCTGGCCATTAAATCTATAAACTGGTTTGAGTTCCCTCATTACTTACATTACTCCCAACTTTCTCTCACCCACAAACTACTAAATAATCTAGACTTCTGCCCATCCCTTCAAACTATAATACAAACACACACCCCTACTCTGCATCTTAGGTCCTCTAACAAACCACTCTTAACCATCTAACAAACCACTCTTAACCATAACTAAACCCAACAAAAGAGCTGGACAATGTCTCTATTCCCATGCCATTGCCAAACTTTGGAATGCACTCCCTCTCTCTCTTACCCAACTAGACTCTTTAAAAACATTTAAATTTGCACTAAAAGAACACTCTCTCAATAACCTTGTCTCTTCTTTTAGTCATATAATTAAACCACCTTAAATATTTTGGCCTCTGTACACTACAAATACTTTTACTAACTTAATATTGTTGCAATTTACTCTCTTCGTATCCAGTCTCTCTTGCTTTCTTTTTTCTGTGGCTGAATAAACAGAATTGATTAAACAGTATTCTTACTTATGAGAATATACAAACATAATTACTAAAAATCTAACACACTGTGTTTATTTTCTTGCATTGTATACCTCTACAATATGTATTTGTCTTGTATATCTACTTCAGTTTGTATTGTGTAAAAACTTTCTTGACTTTCAAAGTTAAGCTGATGTTATGTAGAAATTTCTGTGATTGTATGGAGCTTTTCTCCTCAGGCCTCCACTGAAAATGGGTCATTGGCCTAGTGGACTTTCCCGGTCAACAAATGAATAAATAAATAAATTCCAGATCAGATGGGTAGTCTGGGACCAAAGCTGTGCATGATAGGATCCTGCAAGGTGTTCTTCCTTAAACAGTCTGTTTTAGGTCAAGAGTATAGCCTGGTATTCTGTTTATACTCTAGAGAGTAAATTGTTTTTCTGAACATCATTCAGAATCATTGGGCTTTAGTAAGTTGTATTATGTCTGCAACAGTCTAAATGAATGCCTCTAACAGTATGTATGTAGCTTGTGTAAAGAGAATTACAAATCTAAAAATAATTTCTCTAAATAGTTTTGAATGAGCAGCTAAAATGCTACACACCTTAAGCAGGAGTCACCAAATTTTAAGTGCTAGGTTGCTTGTGGGGGTAGCAGTAACCATTTGTGAGTACTTCTTGGAACTGTGTACATTTCCTTTACTGTGTTTGGAGTACCAATGAAATACGGCTCAGTAGTGTAAGGAAGTCACCATAACAATAGATTTTTCAGAGTGAAACTCTTACAGCTGTGTTTTTTGTTTAGCCTGCTTTTAATAACCTGTATATGTTGGTGTGGTCAAATTGCTGTAATTTTCATTATGTGATATTTTTGATAGTCTTACTAGAAGACCTGCAGATGGCATGAGGGTAATGCCAGCTTTACATAGTGGAGCGTGTTGGCCAAGTTTTTTGGTGCACCAAGGGTAGTTGTGCTCTTGGAAGCAGGCTGAACAGTGACTGGCAGCACAGAGCTGGAAGAACATGTATTTTACTCCTGCAACAGCCTGTCTCAGTAGTCTTTAGTGTGTTCCTCACTCAGATGTGTTTATTGAATAATTTTTAATAGACCTTAGTCAGAGTAATGTGCCAGATGGCATGTTGATTATAGTTTATCGTTTCAGAATTTAAATCACATATTACTTGATATGCTACAGTTTTATTTCATGCAATATAGTCAAGAAGGTGCTATTAAAGTTACTGATTTATGTAAGCTTTACTGTTTTGGTATTTCAGAACTGTTAATTCATATAAAGGAGAAGGTGAACCCAGGGCTGTGAGTATAACTGATCACAGTATTCTACACTTTGTGAAGTTTAGCAACTCCTTCCTTCCATCCATTCAGTGCCGTTCTGTATAGCAGACCCAAATGGTTGTATTTTGTTGTAGATTGGTTGCACCTGCAGTGAGGTCTGTTTTCTACTGTTTTACCACTTTGTTATTTTTTTACTATTTTTTCTGCTGCTTTTTTCAGGCTGAACACAGAACCATGACGGCTTTTATTTTGGCTGTGATTGTTAACAGCTATAACATTGGGCAGGTAAGAAATGATTATTTCTTTTGGTTGATGGATGTTATTTTGTCTTAATTCAGAGTATGGAGGGTTGTAAGCTTGGAGACCACTGCTTGAATTTGTAACTGTTGTCACTGTGGAGACTCTTGATATATCATATAGCTCATCTGTGCTGCGTTTGAATTTTCATTTCTCTGCATCAGTGAGATTAGGAACTTGTGGTATTTATAAGATTTATAGTTAGTTAGTTCTTCTTTTGGCTTTTCCAGGTTAGGGGTCGCCACAGCGGAACTCCGGTCTGCTAATGATTGGCAGTAGATTTTTTTTTTAGGGTGCCGAGGTGCCAGCTCATTGCCCAACCTTCAACGAAGGCACGCCCATTCTACGCATGTCTTTCGAGCGCCACTCGACCACGGGGAGGACATGCAGACTCCACACAGAAGGCGCTCCCACTGACAATCGAACGGGAGATGATATTTACAGTAGCTGTATAAAAAGAATAAAGCAAAAAGCCAATTTTTTTGCATTTTTTGGTGACATGAGATGGTAGACCTCTGTTTTTTTTTTGTTGTATCGGTTAATGATTTAAAGGGTATTTCAAATTATCAGATGTGTCTGAGGCAGGGGTTAAAACATTTTTAGTCTTCACATGATTCAAACAGTTTTGAAAACTGGGCAAGTATCCAGTTATTCTGTAAAAAAATAATACATAAGAAGCACACTTGTAAAATGAAAATAATTAACAGCCATAAATATTTTAGTTAGTGTTCTGCAAGGTCAGTTAGACATTTTTTGGGAATTCGGGTAGTAGTGATTTTGTACATTTTAGGTCTCCGAGTCAGTGTACCAAGATGTGTGATTACACCTTCACTGCGTTGTTCACAGACATGGTAAATTTGACAGGAAGGGCAATGCCATTTCATTTCTTTATTTCTGAAATTTGTAAAGACTTCCAAGTATTTCACCAAATGTTAATTTGTCTATCATCTGTTTTTACCAGTGTGCCTGCACTCATTTTAGGAAAGAATGCTGTGATGTCTCTGAACATGCCCTACTAGAAAATAAACACCATTATCTGAACATTTGGAACATTATCTGTTTATTTTTGGGCCAAGTTATTTGTAGTTGAGTCACTTCTATGTTTCTTTCAGGGATGTGCCATATTGCATTTGTAAATTCTTTTGTATGTCTTTGAATCCGGTCTTCCTTCCCCTGGCTTGTGCTGTTCCATTAATAAATTATGAGGCAAAAACTGTTTAATGGATGGATATCCGGCCTTTTTGCAGTTGAAAAATACATTTCAGTTTCAGAATAAGGTACAAGATTCATTAAGATTTCTGAGTAACTGCTAAGCCACAATATCATGTGACCTCTGCCAGTACAGATTTTAAATAATTAACATCAGCTGTAGAACATTAGGTTTGCTTATAGATTTAAAAGAATACTCTATTGACCCTATGGTTGCATTTCTTATCCTGTATTTTGACATTCATCAAATGTAAGATTGCAACATGCATTTATTCGCACAGCTGGCAAACCTCTTGAGTAGTATCAGAGCGCTGCAAGAGGCATTCATTAGGCTGCTTTGGCCTAATGTTTTCATGTGAATAAGAATGCTAATGTTTAGTCCTGGCAGGATTTATTTTTAAACCTGGGCATTCCATTCAGCTTTTCTAGCCTTCCCCTTCTTTTGAATTGCAGCACACGTTACAGGAAAAGGGGAGAAAAGTTATAAGAACATTAATTTGCTGTAAAAAAAAAAAAAAAAAACTCCTGAAGAAAAAGACTTGTTAATCTGAGTTAGCTCTATTAAATACAGTGATAAGAGTATAAATCTTGAACCTTTCTGCATTGCAGTGGCACTTAATTCACTTACCTAATTGATTGCTTACCTGCTAGTGGTCTGTTAAATTAGTGTATAGCAACACATCACTTCAGCTCAAGGAGCATTCTGATGCCATGAAAGAAGACGCTGCACATTTAAGAAAAGAAATGTAAAATATCTTCTTCACGGGTCTTCTAGAGGGATGCCTAGTGAGAATTATAGGTTTAGAAGATTAACACTGAAAATGAAAAATGTATCTGATGTCCCTTTCATTCCTCCTCACAGTTGGGTGATGGATCCGACCCTCTGATCTGACTCGGCTGCATTCTTACAGATTAGGATCCAAGTTTCAAGTTCCTCCCTCTTCCCATAATGCTCTGTCCACTGCTTAACCTCTTCAGATCTTGTTTGCCACCGGCAATAACAGACGTGGTTTCTGGAATCTCGAGACTTCTACTAGATTAGTGGGAATCTTTCAGTAATTTTCATAACTCAGATAAGTCTTTTTTGATTCCTTTCCAATCCTTCCTCCACTTCCTAAGCAGTGTAAGGTTAGTAGTTAATTTTTCTATCCCTTTCCCTTGTTCTGCTGTTGGGCATTGGCCTGTGCTTTTCTCTCTCTCTCTGCCATTTTACCTTTTTGTTAAATAATAATAATAACTTTAGCTCTGTGCTGTTTCCTTTCTGAGTGAGGGTGCTTGCTCTTTGAGGTAGCCTTATTGTTGTTTCTGGTGGGCGCGTGATGTCTGATAAGCCTGCCGGATTTAAACAGTATTCAGAATGCAGGCACAAAATACTCCATTCTGACACTCATAACAGATGTTTTTATTGTCTTGGAGCTGAACATCTGCGGTCAGCTCCATTCGTGAATGATGTAATCCCAAGGCTATTGCCGACTGGAAGAACAAATTGATTCTTCAGGGTCTTTTGCCTGCTTCTGATGTCCCTCCAGGGGCTCAATCCCCTGACTGCTGACCCCCAAAAAATGCCCTCGCAAAGCCCTCCAGGACTTCGTCGGAGCCACCTTCCAAATTTACCAAGACCTTTGAGTCTGACAAGGTTGGATCAGAGACCAATCTCGGCCCCAGTGGATCTGAAACACTCCTCGGATCCAAGCGGTATTATTCATGTAGCCCTTTCTTCCAGAGCTTCCACTTCAACTTCGGATCCTACAATGAGGAGTCGAACTCCTGAATTGGTCGTGGGGGCTGCATTTCCCTCCAGACTGCTGCAGACACCCGTTAAACATTCTAAACGACCATCAGTAGCCTCCTCCAGGTCTTCTTTCTGAGGCTAACATGGACAGGATGATAAGGATGATCCTCAAGGTTTGTATCCAGATGGGGGTTTTGTCTGTTCCGTCCTCTCTGGGATCTGCGACCATTTCTATTCCAGTGCATTCTCCTTCTCCAGTCCTTTCTTTGGTATCTGAGTCCCAGGATTGTAGCTACCAGAGAGAGCTGGGATTAGATCTGAGGAGGTGTCCTTCCTCTACTCTGACTGCTTCCCTGACTTCCACTGCTCTGATGTTTTCAGATCGCAGCAGGTCTCGGCTCAGGGATGTTTCCATCGGGTCTGGGGAGAAGAGCTCTGCTCCAACTCTGTCAGAGTGGTCTCCTCCTCTCGGCGCTTTGGTGCTGGACAGTTCAGGTCCTGTTCTACCTGGAATCCTTGGATCTGGGATCCCTAACCTTTCTTTTAGGACAAGCCCATCTACATCCTGGGTGACCTCCAGGCAGATGAGCTTGTGGATCTGGTGTCCTACCAAGCCTGGAAGGAGCCAGACATGATTGAACTAATTCCAAAATGACCAGATAAATTCTTGTCCACCCCTAAGGACAGACCATACTGGACCAAGGGTGTTCCAGTAGATGTCATGGTTCTGGCAGCAGCTACCAAGAAAGAACTAGCTGAACAAAACTCCACTGTCCATCCACCGAACAGGGAGTCCAAGGCTATGAATGGGTTTGGTAAACGCATTTACTCCTCGGCCACTTTCTTGCTGAGACCGTTAAACTGCCTGGTACATTTTACTCCATTACAGAGGGATCTGGTTAAGAAGCTTTCTGACTGTCTATCAGAGACTATGTTAACAGAGGACTTCACCAAAGTTTCTCCCCAACTGGCAACTCTCTATTCCTTTTCCAATTCTTCCACGATGCTTATCTCCCATTCCATGGAGGGCACCTCACGGATAGCCGGCTAAAGTATTGCTATTAGAAGGCATGCCTGGATGAGGCTTTGTGATTTCATGGCATTCTTTAAGTTGTCCTTTGTGAACACCCTGTTTGTTGGCTCGTCTTTATTTGGGCCAGCTATCAAAGATACCCTAACCTGCAGGAAGGGAAGACTTTGTCTGCCGTCGGGGTCAGGTTTTCAACCCCTCAGCTCACCTTCTCTGGAAACCAGCGTAATGGCAAGGTAACCTGGTTCCGAAAATCCTGGGGGTTTTCCCATTATCAATGCGGGGATTCTTCCTCCAGGGACAGAGGAGGAGTTTTCAGTGGGAGCTGCTGCCCCAGGGGCAGAGGAGGACCGCAGAACCAGGGCTTCAGAGAACCTTTCTCTGATAAGCCCTGTCAGTGCTTCTGAAGCACTGCCCAACTGCTCATCTCTGGAGACAGTCGGGGGTCATTTATTGTTGCACCGAACTGCCTGGACCAATCTAACACAAAACAAATGGGTGCCAAAGATTATGTCCAGAGGTTATTACATTCCCTTTTTCCTTCCTCCACTAGAGAGGTTAAAGAAACTCCCCGATGTTGCACCCAGTTAGAGTACGCAGATTTAGAAATTCAAAAAGTACTGCAAAAAAAGTGTCATCCAAGAGGTCCCGACTAAACAAAAAGGTTTTGGAACTTACTAGTGCTTCTTTTTAGTGCCATAGAAAACCTAAGACCCATTCTGGATCTAAGCAAACTGAATTTGTTTGTAAAGAAGACAAAGTTCCAAATGGTTACATTACAGTCAATTTTACCTCTCTTGCAAAAGGATAATTGGATGTACTCGCTGGACTTACAGGATGCGTATTATCACATCAAAATAGACAGATGCTCCAGAAGTCAACTGTGCTTTCGGCTGGGAGCCAGTCACTATCATTTCAGAGCTCTGCCCTTTGGATTCACCATAGCTCCCAGGATGATTACCAAATGCATGGCAGTAGTCGTAGCTCACCTGAGACTGCAAGGATTCTGGGTGTTTTCATTTCTGGATGACTGGCTGTTCACTGCCCCAACCAGGGATCAACTAATTCAGGCCAAGTATTACTCTTTCAATCTTGACAGTCATCTGGGCATCACCATAAACCTGACAACATTTAATCTGTCTCTGGTACAGAGCTTAGAATTCATCTGGGGCTTTTTGGACACATCAAATCAGATTGCATAGCTACCCCCTCATCGTATACAGACATTGAGAGACCATGTTCGAGCCATGTTGAACCGGCCATCCCCATCGGCAAAACTAATACTTCAGGCTCTTGGATCTATGGTAGATGTCATTCCCTTAGTTCCGGTGGCAAGGTTTTCTGTGTGAGTGCTTCAGTGGATCTTCGCTGCTCAGTGGTCTATTCTCTACCAGCCCCTATCAGCTCCTATCAAGTTGACTTCTGTCTGCAGAAAACATCTCCAATGGTAACTTCTGTTGGATGACCTGACAATTGGCAGATCATTCCTGCTTCCTTCCCCTCAGCCACAGTGGCCACTGATGCTTCCCAGTTGGGGTGTAGGGGGCATTTCAAGGGAAAGATAGTCCAAAGCACATGGATACTTGTAGAGACTAGATTGCTTGTTAGTGTTCTGGAGATGAGAGTAGTTCTCATGTTGCAAACCTTTCAAGACGTTCTCCCTCTAGGAACTATTGGGATCCACAAAGACAAAATGTCAGTCGTCTGGTACATCAACAAACAAGGAGGAACCTGCTCTTATTCCTTGTGTAGAGAGGCCATGATGGTCTGGGAATGGGCAAGGTCTTCAGACCACTTTCTGTTTGCACCTCACATACTGGGCAAGTCCAACATTCTCACAGACAAACTCTGCAGGTCCATCCAGACCCCTTACGAGTGGTTCCTCAGTCAGTCCATAGCAGACCTGATCTTCAGCTGTTGGGGCCAACACTACTGCGATCTGTTTGAATCTGTTCAGAACAAGTGCAGCAGCTACTTCACTCTGACCCCCCCCCCCTCCGAGGGAGTCCCTAAGGGATGCTCTGCTTCATGATTGGTCCCCCCGGTCTCCTGTACTCTTATCCCCCTGTATCCTTGATTCCAAAATTTTTACAGAAAGCAAAACAGTTGAAGACCTCGGTAATCCTCATTGCCCCCTACTGGCCTCGTCATATTTGGTTCCCCTTTCTCTTGTCTCACCTGAAATATCCTCCATGGATTCTGGAACCCAAACAGGACCTCCTCCTTCCCCCATTAGAGGGTTTTCATCCCAATCTACTATCCCTCAAACTGACTGCTTGGTTTCTTCACTTCCACTAATTGTACAGATGTCCAGGCTTGCCTCCCCTTTGTGAGATATTATACTAGCTTCCGAGAAACTGTCTACCAAGAAAGTTTATAGGAGTAAATTTTATTTATTTATTTTAGTTTGATAACTGGGGAAGTCCGGCTGGGCCACGAGGCGCCCATTTTCAGTGGAGGCCCAGGGAGATAAGCTCCAGAAACAATCACAATATTAACAAGGATACAAAAGAGTTACATATTAAAATATGAAATGAGCAATTGACTTTACAGAGGAATACATCATACAGTTATACAAAATATTAAGATTCATAGAGTAAGCAGTACAGTAGGTTCACAGGGAGATAGATATTACATATGCAACACATTTTAAATGAGAAATAGTTTAGGATATATATAAAAATGTTTTTTTCTTCTGATTAGATACTGTAGAGAGGTTGAAGGAATGTGTTTAAGTAGAAGGTGGTGAAGTAGATGGTTGGAGGGGGAGGTTAGGTGGGGGAGTGGGGTGGGCAGATCCACTTAGTTGAGAGATAAGAGAATAAAACAGACTTAAATTTGGTGGGGTCAGGGGTGTTGCAAAGGGTGAGAGGGAGGGAGTTCCATAGTTTAGAGGTGGAGCAGGAAAGTAGGAAGTGACCAGAGGGACGGGAAGGTTTGTAGGTCTGTAGGAGGTTTTGGTTTTCGGATCTGAGTGAGCGGATGGGGATGTAAGGACTTAGGGCAGATGAGAGAGAGGGGCAGCTAGTAGGTTTGTGTACGAGTTTGTGGGCATTAGTAAGTTTAAGTAGGGTCAGGTAGTTGAGATGTTCGAGCCACTGTAGAAAATGGAGAGAGTGGCAGTGGTGAGAGGAGCATTTTGAGTTGGTTGTAAATTTGCTTATTTTATTATAGCATGATTCAAGTTTGGATTGTAGGCCTACTTGGAGGTTGTTTAAGAGGGGGGCACTGTACATGACAGAGGGAAGAAGGTAGGAGGAAGAGTTTTTCTAGTGGTGGGAGCGAGAGATAGTGGTTGTGCCTGTAAAGGAGTCCTAATTTTTGGTGTTTTTTTTTTTTTTTTTTAATGGAGGACAGAATATGGGAGTCAAATTTTAGATGGTTGTCAATGATGATGTCAAGGAGTTTGGTGTTAGGCACTATTTCAATTGGGATGTTATTGCTACTAAGTATTGAGATGGAGATTTTGTTTGTTGGGGAGTTTCTGGAGGGGGAGAAGGGGAGAAGATCATTAGTTTGATTTTATTTGCAATAAAGGCAAGGTGGTTATTTTTCATCCAGCATTCTGTTTTGGAGAAGGCTGACTGAGTCTTCAGAAGTGGGTCGGACAAGCTGTAAGCAGAGCAGATGATTGTTGAGTCATTTCATATTGGATAATAGAAGAGTTTGGGATGGCTTGGTGGAAATGGTTAGTAAATATATTGAAGAGAAGAGGTCCTAGAACTAAACCTTGAGGGACCCCGATTGGGGGGCGTGTAGAAAGGGGGAGGTTGAGGATTTCCATTGAACGGCTTGTTAACGTTCACAGAGGTAGCTTGAGAACCATGCTAAGGTGGAGGAGGAGAGGTTAAGGGATGACAGTTGAGTTAGTAGTAGAGGGTGAGAGACTGTATCGAAAACTTTGGACAAGTTGAGAAACAGGGAGGATACAATTTTGCCAGACTCGCGAGCTTTATTTATAGTTTTGAGAAAGGATAGGAAGGCAGTTATGGTACTGTGGCCCGGACGAAAACCGTGTTGAGTGGGGTTTAGAAGGTTGTTTAGATTAAGATGTGACATGAGTTGAGAATGGATACATTTCTCGAGGATTTTTGAAAGAGGGGAAAGGATAGTTATAGGTCTGAAATTGGAGGTATTGGTGTTTCTTCCTCCTTTGTGCAGTGGGATGATGTAAGCTTGGCGCCAGATAGATGGGACATGTGCTTCTTGTATGGATCTGTTGATTATGATGGAAATGGGAAGGGCTATGCTGTCAACCGATAGTTTTAAGAAGGTTGCTGGAAGATAGGCATGTGCGTTCCGGCTGAGTTTGAGTTGGAGTAGATTTTTTTTTGCAGTATGTGTGGGGATGGGTTGTAAGTTGAAAGGGGGGGGGGTGGAGGTAATTTGGTGGAGGGGTTGGGGGGAGGGGGAAAGAGGAGGACACCTTGGCAATGGAGTCTATGAAGAATGAGTTAAATTGAGTGGCAGTGTCCAGGTCTGTATTGTTTGGGTTAGAGCAGGAACGTATCATCATGGAACTTATAAACAAAGACATTGGCTATCTTCAAACACTGGACCCCACCCAGTTAAGGTTCATGAAGGGCTGATCTTGTCTCCTGAACCTGACTGACTGACTTTGAATCAGTCTCCAGAGTTGTGGACGAGGGTAAGGTGGCCCACACAGCGTATCTGGCCCTCGCCAAGGCCTTCAACACCATCCCCCACTCTGGAATCAAAGATAAACTTACTAAGCTGGGCATTAATCCCTACATCACTCGATGGGTTGCCAACTGGCTTACTGACAATAACCCACACTGTAAAAGTAGCCAACTCCAAATCCAGCTCCAGACAAGTGGAGTACCACAGGGTTCAGTCCTGGGACCGCTCTTGTTTGACATCTACTTCTCTGAAGTACAGGCCAACACTAAGGGACTCTGGCTAACAAAGTTTGCAGATGACTGCAAACTGGGAGCCATTGTCGAATTCCCAAATGATGTGGATATTCTACAAAAGGGCCTTAGAGAAACGGATGCTTGGTGCCAGAGCCATGGGCTCAAGCTCAATGCCAAGAAATGTGTAGTTATCCCCTTTGGGAAAAAACATGTACCCATGAATTACCACATAGGTGGCAGTACACTAAACACCGAAAGTGTGATAAGAGACTTAGGGACACAGGTGGACAGTGGTCTCACCTTTGATAACCACATCGCCACAACAGTCAGGAAATTCTTCTATGTGGCACACCTCATCACTAAGGGCTTTTCATCCAGAAAAAAGGAGGTCATTGTCCCACTGTACTCGTCCCTCATTAGACCCATTATAGAATACAATGCCCCATTTGGTATGTACCTCTCAAGACATCTGCAACAACTGGAAAGGCCTCAGAAATACCTCACTAAAAGAATTGCAGGCCTAAAGCAGATGCCCTATGCTGACCATCTAAAAAATTTCCAGCTATACTCTGTCGCATATCGTATACTCAGAGGCAATCTCTGCTTAACATACAAGGCCATGTCATACCCAGAGCTGTTGGATATGCTACACTTAAAGAAATCCCAATCCCTCAGAGCAACACACTCCAGGGATCTAAACCTTGTCATCACAATGAACAAAACATGCTGGAGGCAGAGGTTCCTGACCCAGAGACTTCCCAGACTCTGGAATAGACTGCCCATACATGTCAGCCAGAGTGCCTCTTTGGCCCCTCTTCAAAAGGAACTTTGACAATTGGAAGGGAGACAGGAAATTCACCCTGGGTATCACGTCATTTGTCCTGCTAGATAGGGGTCCAGGGAAGTAAATACTGTGGGAAGAAATAGCCAGGGAATTGTTATGGCTAGGCTTGTATAGGCCCTAGGGCCGATAGCCTAGTACCAACCTATGAACCTGTGACTATCTTTGTTGCCTGGTTGGAGGAGGGATGAGACTGCGGACCAGTATTATTTGGGGTTGATTGTTTGAAATTTGAGGTAGTATGATTTACGGTCTGTGGTTAGGAGTTTTTTTACAGAGTTGCAAAGTTGCGTGAATTCGAGTAGGTGGTTGGGGTGTTTCATTTTTGATATAGTTTCCAGGTTTTGTCTCTTTGTAGCATAGTTAGTTTGGTTTCCTTGGATAGCCAGGGGGAGATATTAACTCTGATACGTTTGGTTCTTATAGGGGCATGGTTGTTGAGAATCTTTGTGAAAAATGGAAGAGATGTGTCTTCTGGGCCTCCAAGGAGAACACTAATCCTTTTTCAGCTCCGATCTCAGCCATTCTTCTCTTCCTCACATCTCTCTTCAGTGAGGGAGCCAGAATTTCTACAATCAAACGTTTGCCAGCCATCTCGAACTTCCATTCAGGAAATATTTTTGGTTCTCTTGCTACCTCCAAATTATGTATGACCTTCTTGAAGGGAATCTTTCAACTCCACTTAAAGACCCTTCTCTGCCATGGGATCTTACTGTCGTCCTACAGGGTCTAACTAAAAGCCCTTTGAACCAGCTAGTGATTGTGACTTGAAGTTCCTTTCTCGGAAGGCAGTTTTTCTATTACTTTGGCAAAAAGGGTCTCGAAATCCATGTGCTGTCATCTAAGCTGCCTTACATCATTTCCCATAAAGATAGAGAGTCCCTTTGTACTAATCCCTTGTTCATGCCCAAGATAGTTACAGAATCTAAACTCAACCAGTCCATACAATTGCCAGTTTTCTTTCCAAATTTCTCTACCAAGGGGGAATGTATGTTCTATTTGCTTGATGTTCATAGACAGTTACGCTTTTATCTTCATAGGACAAAACAATTGTCGAAAATCAGGCCAACTATTTGTGTCTTTTTCGCCGAGCCACCTAGGTCACACATTTTCTAAAATTACTCTTGCTAAATGGATAACAGACTGTATTTCTTTGATATATGCAAAAAATGGACTCCACTTGCCTCATCCTGCTAAGGCCCATTCAACTAGGTCTGTGTCCACATCGTCTGCTTTTTCTTTCATGGCATCGATAGATGATATTTGTGCTGCTGCCACCTGGTAAAAAACTCATACTTTTGTTGTACATTACAAGTTAGACATGGTTTCCAAGAGCAGGGGTTCCTTTGGTTCTGCAGTGCAACAGCATATCCTTCTTTGAGGCCACCCAGGAGTTGTATAGTTGGGGACTGTGACCCAGCTGTGAGGAGGAATGAAAGGACAACATCATATTTATAAGTTATGTACTTACCATAACTTGACATCTGTTTTGTCCTCTTTCGTTCCTCTTCACCTTCCCTCCCAGCCACTCCCCCACCCCCACCCAGTGCTCTAGAAGACCTATGGGAGAACTGTTCAGGAACCTGATGTTCCTGGTTTGAGCCTCTGGTTTCTTAATTCTTTCTCTGTCTCGCTACGCACTGTCAGTTATTTAGTTATCGACTCTATCTGAGGAGGTTAGGCAGAGGTCAGAGCATTATGGGAAGAGGGAGGAGCTTGATATTTGGATCCTAGTCTGTAAGAATGCAGTGGAGTTGGATCCGAGGGTCAGATCTGTGAACTAAACATGAGGAGAAATGAAAGAAGACAACACAGATACCAAGTTATGATAAGTACATAACTTGTAATTCTTGCTTGTGGAGTGTTAAGTGAAGTGTATTTGCACAACGTTTTGCTTAGTTGCTAAGTTATTCCTTAATCAAGTAACAGTGGACCTGGAGATAGCAGTGTCATTTTACTTGGCTCTAGAGAAAATGTTTGCTTGTTAGAAATGTAACAGGCACTCTGGAAAATAGGTAGAAGAGAAAACCTTCAAAATTCATCATGCATTGGTGGAGTTTTAAAAGCACATTTTAGTTCTTAAAAGAGACAAAATAGCAGATGCTTCCACTGTTGCATCTGGGCAAGTTTATGACGGGTTGTATCCTCATCTGGATGAAAAACAAATAATAAAGAATTCTGTGTGTTTGGGGGGGGGTGATCAGACCCCCCCAAACTTAAATATACCAACTGCACACTTGTACAAACATGAGGAAGGAAAAAATCTACCAAAAAAAATGAATCACTTCTGGTGCACTCTTGATAACTCACACTGGCAATGATTTCCTGTAAAAATACAGCAATCCATGAGCTCAGCTTCACCAAGTTGCACTCGATGAGACGGCACTGTCTCTAGTTTGTGCTTACTGAATTGTAGGCAAGCCATGGTAGACACATTAGTGGTAAAGTCCTTTTGTTCTCGTACCTGCTGTTTTTTGGATATGAAATTTAGGTGGATCACCAACTTCATTTAAAAAGCTGAGAGAAGACTGTACAAATATTGAATCTTCTTGAGCAGCTCCCCCATGTAGTGAAAAGAGGACTGCATTGACATCAGTGTTCTCACTGAGATGTGAGTCATCACGGAGCCCTCAGACATGGTTGTCTGACTCTGACTTACAAAACAACTTCTTTAGTAAAGTTATCCTGTAATGGTCAAAGGAAACATTTTAGGGGTAAATTGAGGGTATACCTCAAGAAAACAGATATTGTCATCACTTATGAGTTGCTGGCAATAAGCTAATATTGAAACATTTTCCTCATTTTATATGTAAATAAACTGGGCCCACTAGGGCCGTTTTCACTTATGATCTAGTTATAGTAAATTTGCTGAACACAAACAGTGCAGTGTCATTCATTCTTTTGTTCTCTTATTAATCACTTAATTCAAAATAGAGCCATTCTGGCATTTACTGCGTTCAAGGCAGAGGAATTAATCAGCCCATCGCAAAACACATACACTGCCTTAGAACACTCTTACCTACTAGCAATTTAGAGGAATGCCAGTTCTCCTATGGTGTATTTTGAATATATAGGACTAAACCAGATCACCCATTAAAGCCCACACGGACTCCAGCAGGATGTGTAGACCCTGCACAGAAGGTACCACAACCAAAAACCAAACTGGACAACAAAGTTCTGTGAGGCAGCATTACTAACTTTTCTGTTACTGAAGTAATGCAAAATAATTATTAAATAAGAAAGCAACATGGTATTAGATTTACTTTAACCTGCCAAAAACGTATAAAGTTAACATGGTCCCATCTGAGTCCAGCAAGAGAACAGTAATTCGCAGGACATAATTCTGGAAGAGTACCTGAGTATTTTCAGGTGGCTCCTCCAGCAGACAACATTTCATCTGTTTTATGAAGCCTGATAAGATGGGTACTAATTTTAATCTGTTTGACTTTTGGAATTGAAAATGGTCTGGATTAACATAACAGTGAGTGATGAGATGGATAAGTCAGTGACTCTAGTGTAAAACTGTGCACCGTTTTTAACATCATCACTCTCTGCACCTGTTAAAACTATTCCAGTGAATCAGTTTTTAGAGAAATACACATATGTGGAGTTTGTCTCTGAGACTGATAGGGATGCATTTTGCCTCAGCCAAGTGGTTCTGCCCTTCAGTGGTGATGTTTTGAGCTGCCAGTAAGAAATCTAAGAGATTTTGGATAGTTTTAAGTTCACTTGGCTGTTTAGCTGATGTGGCTGTTGCTACTGGCATATAATATTCAAGGATGTGGGAAACATGACTCATTACTTCATTTATGACTGTTTTATTGCTCTCGCCTCCCTGGTTGATTGATTTGAAATTCTGTAACTGGCAGAGAGAGGGGCAATTTTTTTAAGTTGTTTTGCATGCAAGGTGAGAGAATGTGAGGACAGGCTCTAACCAAACTCCAGTGAACTTAGTAGCTTATAACACTTCTATGTTTGCCTACCAGGGGTTTGCAACCTATAAAACTGCCTTTTAATAATATTTTTGGCGCTGATGACCATGGCTTTTGTTTGCTCAAAATCAGCTTTCATTCCCACTTTCACCACTGTGGCAAACAAATATATATAAATAAAAATAAGAGAGATCCTATTTTACATAGCTATTTGTATACTTGCAAAAGATCCCTGTTAAGGTTTTGCTCTTCTGCTGATTTTATAATGGGAAAACCCAAACATCATGTCATCAACTTATTGATTTCTTAATTTTTGTGAGTGTGATGTTCATGTAGAAACATTGTGAAGAGAGCCAAAGACTCAACCCTGATCAGTCCTTTTTACTTGCAGAACTAGTGTTGTAATGTGTTTGGTCATTGAACATTTTGAATTATCTACAAGTCCATACACTGACAGCTCTTCAAGACTTGCAGCATAGGTGTTTTGTCTAGATCCAATAAACATTTATAGCAATCATCTGACCACTCACTAACCATGACCTCCTGAGGACTGAGTGATGTGGAAGTACTGTATCCTTTTCTGAAACTTAGCGTTGCTTGCTTTGTAGTCCAGAGCCTTCATTGTGATCTCCGAGCTGTATAGCAATTGCCTTCTTCAGGATTTTTGGAGAGAGAGAAAGGAAAAGAAACTGGTCTGAAAAATTCAGCCCTCTCTTTAGGGGTCTGACTTAAGCAGTAGTATAATACTGACCTCCTTTTAAAAACTAATAACACTTAATGTGTTGGTAGTATTGATTATTTCCTGCATTGGTTCCACACTGAAGTTGCAGCCATTTAGAAGTTTAAGAAATAGGCATGCATACATACAAATATTTCAAGCACTGGTATTAATGCCCTTCTAGCTTGCCAGTATATGCAAAACACTATTTCCCATAATAAGTGTCCAGGCTATTCTTAAAAACATCTAAACTAGTACTTGCTTTAATGTAATTTGGTAGTCCGTTTAATGCATCAGCTACTCTGTCAGAGAATCAGTTAGACACTTCTCATTCCTGTAGAATTTTTTACATAGGTTGTCTGATGATTCTCTAGTATTTTTTGTTAACCCCAAACATTCCCAGAGGTAGTTGTCTCTAAATGCCCTATATACCTGAATAAGATCTCCTCTTAGATATTTGTAAGAGACACTGTACAAGTTCAGATATTTTAGTCTGTCATAATAACTTAAATTGTCACATCCATGGATGCTCTTGGTATATTTACGCTGTACTCGTTCCAGTTTACTCATCCTTGTTTTCTTATGGGGTTTCCATATGGTTATTCCATACTTAAGTTTGGATATAATGTAACTAACAAACAATGACGTCATTATTTTTGATTTCCTAGACTTTATAAATCTTTTTATACAACCTATAGTTTTATAGCTGTCCTTAACCAATTGGTTGATAAGATTAGAAAAACTCGTAGCTGAATCTATCCATATACCCAGGTCCTTAAACAAGTCTACAGTTTCAATCACGGTGCGCTGTATTAAATATACATCTTTAAATTTATGTCTCTCAAATCTCATATGCTTAGTTTTTGATGCATTTATCAGCATATTAATCTCCTGTGCCCAAATGGTTAATGCAGGTTGTCTGCATAAAGACTGTAGAACATCTCGGGTGAAAAAGTTAGGTCTGAAAGATACAATCTAAAAAAGTAAGGGCCTAGGAAAGAGCCCTGTGGGGCATCCTGACTGTAATCAAGGATTTTACCTGTCCAGTTGCTGTATGATACTTGTCATGTCCTATTTGTAAGCCATGCAGCTATACATCTTATCCAACAGTACACCAATACCTAGTTGTTCTAATTTATTGATCAGTGTTTTGTGTATGACCCTGTCAAATGCTGAAGTTAAATCTATATAAATTACATCACAGCACACTTTTTCATTCATAGCTGCTGTTATATTGTTATACATCATCATATTGTAGGTGGTAATAGATGTGTTTTCAACAGATCCATGCTGATATATGGTTTCAAGTCCCAACCTATCCAGTTCTGACAATAACTTATCCAGTATTACCTTCTCCATTATTTTTCCACAACATGAAAGTAGAATTAAGGGTCTATGTGATTCTGGGTTTGTCCTACTTCCCTTTCCTTTAAAGACAGGTTTAATAAGCGCATGTCTCCAATCTTTTGTAATCTCACCATATTTATATGACCTAGTGAACATTCGATATAATGGTACTGTAAGTTATTGCTGAAGTGTTCTCAGGTCATTGTTACTAATTCCATGTCCTCTACGTGCTTTGTTTGGATCAAGTTTGTGCAGGTAATCCATTTCCACTAACCCATATTTAGACATTTTAACAATTTTTTTGAGTCATTTATGTACTTTTAAGAAGGTTACATGTGTGAAATGAATTTTTACCTAGAGTCTGACAAGAACAATTGGAAATGCTCCACATTACATATATTTGTGAAACTGTACACATTAGCAGTATGTGTATAAATGTTAACAAATGAATTGGGGCATTTTCACTTATAAGCACCGTGTTATGTACACGCAGTGGGTCATTCAGCTTGTTTTAGGTGTGTACTCATTTGTAAAGCATTTAGCTTGAGTTAACATATGTGCTTGCTTGCATGCATATATGTTTTTATATATATGTATATATATATATATATATATATATATATATATTTATATATATATATTTATATATACACAAACTCAGCCACTGGGGATGCACAAGCCAGTGCATTTCTTTGTGCTGGTCCCAAGCCCGGATAAATGGGGAAGGTTGCATCAGAAGGGCATCCGGCGTAAAACCTCTGCCAAATTACTGATGCGGAGAACATTTCATAATTACATACTGGATCGGTCGAGGCCCGGGTTAACAACGACCGCCACCAGTACTGTTAGCCAACAGGGTGCTGGTGGAAATTGGGCTACTGTTGGCCGAAGAAGAAGAGGAGGGGGAAGGCATGCCCGAAGGCAGGAAGAGAGGAGGAAGGTTAGGAGTGTAGTACTGAGGGTAGGAACTTTGAATGTTGGCAGTATGACTGGTATAGGGAGAGAGCTAGCTGATATGATGGAGAGAAGGAAGGTTGATATATTGTGCGTGCAAGAGACCAGATGGAAGGGAAGTAAGGCCAAGTGTATAGGAGTCAGGTTCAAATTGTTCTATCATGGTGTGGATGGCAGAAGAAATGGAGTAGGGGTTATCCTAACAGAACAGTATGCCAAGAGTGTTTTGGAGGTGAAGCGAGTGTCTGATAGAGTGATGTTTATGAAGCTTGAAATTGATGGTTTAATGATGAATGTTGTTAGTGCATATGCTCCACAAGTTGGGTGTGCGATGGATGAGAAAGAAAAATTTTGGAGTGAGTTGGATGAAGTGGTGGTGAGTGTACCCAAGGGTGAGAGACTAGTGATTGGAGCAGACTTCAGTGGGCATGTTGGTGAAGTGAACAGAGGGGATGAGGAAGTGATGGGTAGGTATGGTGTTAAGGAGAGGAATGCAGAAGGTCAGACGATTGTGGATTTTGCGAAAAGGATGGACATGGCTGTGGTGAATACATATTTTCAGAAGAGGGAGGAGCATAGGGTGACGTACAAGAGTGGAGGAAGATGCACACAGGTGGATTATATCCTATGTAGGAGGGCCAGTCTGAAGGAGATTGGAGACTGTAAAGTGGTGACTGGGGAAAGTGTAGTTAAGCAGCACAGAATGGTGCTCTGCAGGATGATGTTGGTGATCAAGAAGCGGAGGAGGAGTGTGAAAGCAGTGCCAAGGATTAAATGGTGAAAGTTAAAAAATGGTGATTGTGAGGTGGAGTTCAGGGAAGAGTTAAGACAGGCACTGGGAGGCAATGAAGAGTTACCGAATAGCTGGGTAACTACAGCAGAGCTAGTAAGGGAGACTGCTAAGAAGGTGCTTGATGTGACATCTGGACAGAGGAAGGAGGACAAGGAGAAATTCTGGTGGGTTGAGGAAGTACAGGAGAGTATACAGAGGAAGAGGCTGGCGAAGAAGTAGTGGGATTGTCAAAGAGATGAAGAAAGTAGACATGAGTATAAGGAAATGAGGCGCATGGCAAAGAGAGAGAGGTGGCGAAGGCTAAGGATAAGGCATATAGAGAGTTGTATGAGAGATTGGACACTAAAGAGGGAGAAAAGGACCTGTACCGATTGGCTAGACAGAGGGACAAAGCTGGGAAAGATGTGCAGCAGGTAAGGGTGATAAAGGATAGTGAGGGAAATGTACTCACAAGTGAGGAGAGTGTGTTGAGTAGATGGAAAGAGTACTTTGAAGGGCTGATGAATGAAGACAATGAGAGAGAGAGAAGGTTGGATGATGTGGGGATAGTGAATCAGGAAGTGAAGCAGATTAGCAAGGAGGAAGTAAGGACAGCTATGAAGAGGATGAAGAATGGAAAGGCTGTTGGCCCAGATGACATACCAGTGGAAGCATGGAGGTGCTTAGGAGAAATGGCAATGGAATTTTTAACCAGATTGTTTAATGAAATTTTGGAAAGTCAGAGGATGCCTGAGGAGTGGAGAAGTGTTTTGGTACCTATCTTTAAGAATAAGGGTGATGTGCAGAGCTGCAGTAACTACAGAGGGATAAAAATGATCAGTCACAGCTTGAAGTTATGGGAAAGAGTAGTGGAAGCTAGGTTAAGAAGGGAGGTGATGATTAGTGATCAGCAGTATGATTTCATGCCAGGAAAGAGCACTACAGATGCAATATTTGCTCTGAGTGTGTTGTTGGAGAAATACAGAGAAGGTCAGAAGGAGTTGCATTGTGTCTTTGTGGACTTAGAGAAAGCATATGACAGGGTTCCTAGAGAGGAGTTGTGGTATTGTATGAGGAAGTCGGGAGTGGCAGAGAAGTATGTAAGAGTGGTACAGGATATGTACAAGGGTAGTGTGACATTGGTGAGGACTGTGGTGGGAGTGATAGATACGTTTAAGGTGGAGGTGGGATTACATCAAGGATCAGCTCTGAGCCCTTTCTTATTTGCAGTAGTGATGGACAGGTTGACAGATGAGATTAGACAAGAGGCCCCGTGGACTATGATGTTTGCAGATGACATTGTGATCTGTAGTGAGAGTAGGGAACAGGTTGAGGAGACCCTGGAGAGGTGGAGATATGCTTTAGAGAGGAGAGGAATGAAGGTCAGCAGGGCTAAAACAGAGTATATGTGTGTAAATGAGAGGGAGGGTAGAAGAATGGTGAGGATGCAGGTAGTAAAGTTGGTAAAGGTGGATGAGTTTAAGTACTTGGGATCAACAGTTCAGAGTAACGGTGAGTGTGGAAGAGAAGTGAAGAAGAGAGTACAGGCAGGATGGAGTGGGTGGAGGAGTGTCAGGAGTGATTTGTGACAGACAGGTACCAATAAGAGTGAAAGGGAAGGTCTACAAGAGGGTAGTGAGACCAGCTATGTTATATGGGTTGGAGACGGTAGCATTGACGAAAAGGCAGGAGTCAGAGCTGGATGTGGCAGAGTTAAATATGTTAAGTTTTGCACTGGGTGTGACTAGGATGGACAGGATTAGGAATCAGTATATTAGAGGGTCAGCTCAGGTTGGACAGTTTGGAGACAAAGCAAGAGAGGCGAGATTGCGTTGGTTTGGACATGTGCTGAGGAGGGATGCTGGGTATATTGGGAAAAGGATGCTAAGGATGGAGCTGCCAGGTAAGAGGAAAAGAGGAAGGCCTAAGATAAGGTTTATGGATGTGGTGAGAGAGGACATTCAGGCGGTTGGTGTGAAAGAGCATGATGCAGAGGACAGGAAGAAATGGAAACAGATGATCCGCTGTGGCGACCCCAAACGGGAATAGCCGAAAAAAGATGATGAATGATATATACATGCACACACACACACACACACACACACACACACACACATTTTATTAAGTATAAGTAGCACATCTATAAACATCAATTAGCTTTTTTAAACTGTACATGCATATGTTTTCAAAGTTTCTGTGTATTTGTTCATCTTAGAGTACTATAACAACTGTATAAAACAGTAGTTGTAGGAATTCAATAGCATATACTATAGCAAGTTCAGTTGTCCTGGAAACATTATTCATTACTACAGATGTCACATTTGCACACAAACAGCAATTTCGATATTTGTATGTTGCATCCAGACAATTGCATATTCATATGAAAAATGTATCCAAAACATTACAGAAGTAGAAGTTAGAGATTTTTTCTGATATTTGTTTGATTTGAATGGAAGAGAATTGGTCATAGCGGAGCCAAGAGTTTGGTGTAAGGGCAGTTGAGAGACAGCTGTGATTAATATTGTTGAGTTTGTGACTGAAGAATTGCTTATTCCCATTTGAATTCAAGGATTTCGGTTTGGGTACCCTAGATGGCTCTGGAGGGAAATTAATAGTCTGGATAGCAGGTATAAAGGACATTACACACTACTTACAACAGTTCTCAACTGGTGTCCCCCTTAAGTCAGGTAGGATTGGTTACAGCTTAAGAAAACTCGAGTCAGAGCTGCAGAAGAAGTAGTACATACTGGTAAGTGCTTGAAATGCAAAACAGCATTCTCTAAAAAATGATGGTCCTGGAGATTTCTTAAGCAAGTGTGTACCTCTCCCTTCTTTTCACTTGTCTATGCTGCATAGTTATGATTAAAGATCATATTTGAAAGTATGAAATGGAATGTGGCATTTGCATTCCGTTTCTGCATTTCTGACATCCATTCAAAGTGAGTTGCCATTTTACTCTTATTTACTATTGACTTTTATGAGGAAAATGTTTTAAAAATCCACACTTTCATGCATGACAGTTGCTCCCTTCCCATCCACACATTAAGGACATGATCAGGTAACGTTTTTCTGGGGGTTGAAACACTTCTGTCCTAAATAAATTAACAGCTAAATAATAAAATAAAGTTTCTAAATGAAAATGCTCCAGCAGAGTGCCTAGAGCAGCTCTTCTGTCTCTTTCAGTAAGATGAGACTGAACAGAAAAGCTGTTTTAGGTGTTCCATTGCCGCAGTTTACATCCTCCTTTTGTTCACTTTTTTATACATTATTCTAAATAACAGTAACAGAAGTCATTAATTTTGTCAGTCTGCTCCAACAAGGTTAGTAGTTCTTACAGTATGAAGTAATAAGCCTGTTAACATCAGAGTGCTGTGCTCAGCAGCAAGAGCAAAAACTAAGATAAAAAGCATTGTTACATCCCTATTTCATGCAGCAAATTCCATATGCCCAACAGCAGGCATACAAACAATGGAAAGCTTCTTAATTCGAAAGCCCCTATAGCGTGATGACAACAACTTTCCGAACAGAGAAAATAATTGTAATCACAACATAATAAAGTATAATAAGCTTGTTCCTATCCTAGAGTCCTCTGTTTACAGTACATCCAGGTACTTTGTTTGTTTTGCATGGGCATATAGAATTACTGTTTATTCTTAACCACATTATGTGCATGACTGTTGCAGAGAAATTGGAAAAGCATTGATTGTACCAAAAACAGCAGATGGGTCCATTGTCCTTAAGAAGACCGTGGCTTCTGTTTCTTCATTTTATGATGGTATGCTTTGGAAAGAAATTGCTTACTTCTGGACAGGAAAAGTTAAAGAAACCATGTAGAAAGGCGAATAAAGCAAATATTTCTATGCAAAAATGTGTAGTAACACTAGATCTTTGAAGACCTGTAAACTAAGAGATACCTCTTCATATAGAAAATACCACCACAGAAGTAACTTTCCTGGGGAAGACTTATTTGAGTACTTCCATAGCTTTTAGTCTTTCCTTGGAAATCTAGCTGCTATTTCGGGGCTATTCAGTGGAAGGACCAGGAATCATTTTTCTCAGTTCTTTCCTACCAGATTGTGGTGGCAAGAATAAACAAGTAACCGTGTTTATGAACACCAGCTCCTCTTCGCCACTTTGTAGAAATGGGAGAGGATTATGAACCTGCTGGCTGAGATGCCTTCAGATATCTAGTGATGTTCATCGTGTTTCACTGTTGCAGTCATTACACTTGGGTTATCCTGCTGGCAGGCGACCCGCAGTCGGCCCGAGTTCCAAAAGTCTTGGTCCGGCGTCGGTTGTTGTCGCCTCTTCCCTGACATCAGTGCGCCAGGGGTATAAAAGATGCAGCTGACGCGATTTTCTCCAGTCTTTCCTGACGCGCGGTGCCCGAAGCAAAAGCAGTTCGCAAGTGCCGGTCGGCCGACTCCTGAGATTTTCGAAATTGAATTTCAGAACCAAAGTCTTCAATAAAGCTAAGTACCCCGTTGGGGAAACTTTTTCTTGCTCCAGACAGATGTCAGTAAACGTTAACAATTGTATTTCTTGTTGGAAGCAAATACCTCATAAGGATTTTCACTCTTACTGTATTCCTTGCCTAGGCCCCGACCACGACGTTGCTAGTTGTCGGTTTTGCGCTAGATTCAACCAACACACTTTTAAGCGTCAGTTTGATTTTGCTCTACATTACTTTGGCCAAAAGTTTAATTATATAATGCTGTCGGAACACCCGATGACCGGAATTCATAAAAAACGCAAGGACAAAGAAAAGGACAGGCATCCGAGGTCCAAAACCGACGATGAAGCCTCATCTAGGCCAGTCGCCGGTTTGCCGGTTCTCAGTGAGGAGCTTTCGCAGCCCCTGACACCCGCTACCTTAGAGCCACAGGCTGTCTCCGACTCCCACGTGGAAACACCTAGGCCTCTGGAAACTCAAGGTATTGGGCCTACGGAAACTATTCCCTCAGATGGGTCCGGAGTTGCTGAGCAGGCATCGGCTTCTGAGGGTGTTTTCAGACCTACACAGCTTACTATCAGGACTACTTCAGCAGCCAAGACAAAGTCTAAAACACCTGTAAAGACAAAGAAACAAGTTCAGCATTCACCTGGACAGTCATCCATGCCAAAGAAACAGATGCTTAAAATGGCCGAGGACCTAATTACTCTGATCAGGGGTTCCCATCCCCCTCCGGATAAAAGGCCTAGGCTAGACGCTGACTATGATTCCTCTGACCAGGTTTCTATTTCCTCTGATTCCTCTTCAGAACAGGGATATTCTCTTCCTCCCTATGAGGATTCTGATGCTGAAGAATCTATCCCTTCAGCCTCTCCTCCTGAGGATTATTCTTTTGGGGAAACCCTGCACACCATGAGGGAGCATTTCCATTGGGAGAGCCAAGATTATTCTGTATCCAAGTAAAGGCTCAGAGATTTTCTTTTATTGCCTCAGCACAGGCCCCTTGCTATTCCCCCTGTACTAGATATTGTTGTTGATGTTTTTTCTGAATCCAGTTTGTCTCCTCATTCTTTACCACCTGCACCAGTTAAGCCAGATAGGTACTACAGGGTCCCTGTTTCACATAAATTCCTTTGTAAAAACCCTGCTGCTGACCCAGGAACAATTTCACAGGGTCCCAAAGGGGTCAAGGCTTCCACTGCAAAAATCATGTTCCCTCTGATAGGGATTCAAGAGCACTGGACAGATGGGGGGAAAAAAGTCTACACCTCTGCTACTTTAGCTGTAAGGGCTTTAAACTGTCAGTTTCACATGCTTAAATACCAACAATATCTGATGTCTGTGCTCAAACAGAAAATGCTTACAAGCTCAGAAGATACTGAAAATAAGGAAATGCAGGATTTGTTGCATGCAGCTGAACAAGTGGGAAAGCATACTTTGCAATGTGGTTTTGATTCATTAGAGGCTTCTTGCAGAGCCGCAGTTACTGGTTCTGTCATTCGAAGGCATGCTTGGTTAAAGGAAAAAAGTTTACCTGATCATGTTAAAGTAAAATTGTTGGATGCTCCATTACAGCATGATACTTTGTTTGGTGTTAAGGCAGAAGAGGTCTTAAAGAAAATGGAGGATAAAGCAAAATCAATGCAGACAGTAAAGGATTTCTTACAGGTTCAGCCACCCAGATTTAGCAGGAACTGGCCTTCAAAAAATTGGTCCTTTCCAGTGTCAGACAGGCCACAAAGAGGCAGATACAGACGCCCAAGAGGCAGATCTCAGCCGCAAGGCACATACAGACCTAAGCAATGGAGTGCTTCTGCTTCCAAAGACGGAGAAGACAAATCTCAACCCTATAGGAAACAGTCCCAATGACTTCCCTCTACCAATGCCAAGCACTTACCTCTTGCAAACACCCTTAAGGGGAAAACTTGCACTTTTCTCACAAAATTGGCACAAGATTACCCAAGACAAATGGGTACTAAATATTGTTTCCCAGGGTTACAGGTTCCACTTTCACACCCTTCCAAGGCCAAAAGGTATGCCAGACCTGCCACACAATCAATGGGCAGAGGCACAAAGACAAATTTCTGCTCTCATGAATATGAGGGCTATTCAAAAAGTACCACAGCAAGAGCAAGGACAAGGATTTTACTCAAGACTTTTCTTGGTGCCCAGAAAGGACAAAGCTTGGAGACCAGTACTGGACCTGTTGACTCTAAACACTTTCCTGGACGTTCCAAAATTCAAAATGTTGACACTACACCAACTTCTACCCATGCTGGGCAAGAAGGCTTGGCTAGTTACTTTGGACTTCAAAGAGGCATACCTGCATGTCCCAATCAGACAATCTTGCAGAAGATACCTCAGATTCATAGCTGGCTCAATGCATTATCGATTCTCTGCACTGCCCTTTGGCTTATCTGCTGCACCCAGGGTCTTCACAAAATGCCTGGCACCAGTAATTGCATTTTGCAGACAAAAAGGAATTCAAATATATCTCTACTTGGACAACTGCCTTATTCAAGCAGACAGCAAGGACATTCTTCTAAAGCATCTGGCGTTTGTAAAAAGATTACTAATTTGCCTAGGGTACACAGTAAACGAAAAGAAATCAAAACTAGTGCCCTCTCAAGAGATGATATTCCTGGGTGCAAGCTTAAATACCACTGCCCAGATGGCATATCTCATGCCAGACAAACAAAGGCAACTGACTCATTATTTTCAAATGATGGCAACAAAGACCCAGCTACCTGCAAGAAAAATTCTGCAGGCTTTGGGCTACATGGCATCCTGCTAATTCCATATGCAAGACTGCATATGAGGAAGCTACAATGGTATCTAAAAAGTGTTTGGAATCAACATTGCCACAGCCTGGAAACAATAATTACTCTCATTCCCTGCCTGCAACAGGAGTTTCGATGGTGAGCACTGGCCTGTCACCACAACAAGGGACAGCCTTTCACTCTACCCATAGCCAGGCAGACACTAACAACAGATGCATTGGATTATGCCTGAGGAGGGCACATGGCGGGAAAATGCATACAGGGCACGTGGCCCACAGACCAAATGCATCTTCATATCAATCAAAAAGAGATGCTAGCTGTACAGAATGCCCTGACAGCCTTCAAAGATCTGCTACATCTAGAACAACTATTACTAAAGACGGACAATACTACAGTCATGTGGTACATAAGCAAGGGGGCACACATTCCTACCCCTTCTGCAGGCAAGCCATGACTTTGTGGAACATAGCACTGGCCTATCAAGTACATCTGCAGGCATAATTCCTGCCAGGAAAGAAAAATACTCTGGCAGACGACCTAAGCAGAAACATCATGGACCCTCACGAGTGGAAACTAGATCCACAAGTCTTCAGCATGTTAACAAAGAAATGGGGATGCCCAGGCATAGATCTATTTGCCTCCCCTCACAACTGTCAACTACAGAGATTCTGTACAAGGACTTATCACTCACAAGCATGGAAGGTGGATGCTCTATTATTCAGCTGGAAAAACCTAACAGTTTATGCCTATGCAATTCTAAAGAGCTTGTCTTAAGGGCTAGCCTGGACTTTACCTCAAATTCCTCATCTGCTGACACAACAAAACAATCAGATCCTGCACAACCAACTCAGAACCTTAAATCTGGCTGCTTGGCGAATAATATAGTCACTCTGAACTCACCTCTCTTTAAAGCAGTTATGGACATCATTTTGGAAGCCAGGAAGTCCAGCACCAGGAAATCTTATGCAGAAAAATGGAAGAGATTCTGTGCTTGGAACCAGGCACAAGGAATTGAACCGCTTGTCCCTAATATTCCTCAGATTTTAGAATATCTGACTGAGATGCTGGACAAAGGCCTATCCTTCTCATCAATTAAGATCCATGCCTCTGCCATTTCAGCTCATTACAATACGGAACCTCCTATTTTCTCTCATCCACTACTAAGGCAGTATCTTAGAGGGGCAAAAAACATAAGACCTCCAAGGAGAGCACCTATACCAACATGGGACCTCAACTTTGTCTTGGAAAAGCTCACACTGCCTCCTTTTGAGCCAGCCAATACAGCTGAGATAAAATTCTTATCATGGAAAACTGCTCTGCTCCTAACAATAACCTCAGCAAGAAGAATCTCAGAGTTACAGGCATTAATGGCAGTGGAACCTTTCATCATTTTTCATCCGGACAGGGTTTCTCTAAGGACAAACCCAACATTTATGCCAAAGGTAGTATCCAGTGTGGCTCTTAACCAAACCATTCATTTACCAACCTTTTTTCCAAATCCCCAGAATAAAGGGGAGAGAATTCTGCACTCTTTGGGCATGCACAGGCAGCTACGCTTCTACTTGGACAAAACAAAAGCTTTTAGAAAAACTGAGCAACTTTTTGTGGCATACGCTGCAGGATCACAAGGAAAGGCTATTTCAAAGCAGACTATTTCAAAATGGATAGGGTACTGCATTCGTTTCTGTTATGTACAGCATGGCAAACCAGTGCCTAAGAATATTAGGCCACATTCTACCAAGGCAGCAGCCACATCAGCAGCCTTTCTCAGAGGAGTACCAACCAAGGAAATTTTGGAGGCTGCAACTTGGAGTTCAGTGCACACTTTTACCAAGCAGTATCATTTACCTCTTTACTCTAAATTCAGAGCAGGCTTTGCCACTGCAGTCCTGCAGGGCCTCATAGCCACTCCTAATCCTGTTTAGACCCAGCCGCCCAACTTCAGCTTTGGGATTCAACCCAAGTGTAATGACTGCAACAGTGAAACACGATGAACATAGTACAGTTGTGTACCTACCATGAATGTCGATGTTCAAGTGTATTCACTATTGCAGTCCAGGTTACCCTCCCTCCATCCCCCTTTCATTGCTGGGACTTATCTGTACTTCTATATTTTTTACAACCTATGTGGTGTATTTGCTTGTAGAGGAAGCTAATGTTTATGTTTGTGCATGCTTTTTATTTGTAAATTTTTTATCCTACCCTTTTGGGGGCACCTGACATCTGGGGCAAGAAAAACTGAAGAAACTGGCGTTGGCTGCATCTTTTATACCCCTGGCGCATTGACGTTAGGGAAGAGGCGACAGCAATCGACGCCGGACCAGGACTTTGCCAGCAGGATAACCCAAGTGTAATGACTGCAACAGTGAATACACTCAAACATCTACATTTATGGTAGGTACACAACTGTACTTTTCAGTTAGCTGGATGAGGACTGCAGAGTTGATGGAGGGCCTACTTTACGTGTTGATAATCTAATTTGAGGAGGATTCCATTTCTACTTCTGAGAGCTGTTTCCAGGACAGAGAGAGAAGAATGCCACCAAAAATTAATGTACATGGCAGCAAGAAATGTATAACTGACACAACCCAAAATAATGCACTGTCCTTGTCTTTCTAAGGAATAAAGAGGTTGTTAATGAGCATTTTTTTAATTCTACAAGAAGCACTGCTGTCCAAACAAACGTCAGTTTTTGTGCCCTTTCCACCTCCACAGCTAGCATTACAGTGAGAAACGTGTCCATTCATGTAAAAGTAAAATGACAGCAAAATACATGTACGTCATAGATCCCTTGCATAATATATACAAATCCGTTTTTTTAGGTATTTGGGCAACTACAAAAAAGCAGAAAACGCATTTTATTGCACAAAAATGCAGCAAATCATTTAGTTAAAACTTAAATGCAGTCTTATATACAGGTGAAAGTCACTCTAGTGTGACATATTTATCAGGCTGCAAATCCGAGATGTTCTATAGTCCTATCTCACCTTCATTCTTACATGGGTTCAGAGCCGATACTCTGCTCCGACTCAGCCTTTTTACAAGCTCAATGTCTTCTAGTTGTCTCTTGGCTAGGTAGGTATCCCATGGTGCACCAGTACAATCCCCAGATCTCATTTGCCGCATCTACGAGTCCGGATGTGCTTCTTCTTGGCCATGGCTTAGTCTAAAGCATTTTGTGGCTAAATTCTGCTGTTTTTCCTATGTAGATAGCTTTATATAGCTCTTATTAGTGTTGTCTTTGTAGTTAGGTAGTTTACATTTACTAGAGTTGTTCCTGTGTTAAGTTTTTCTGAGAACAGTTGGCTATTGGCCTTATTGTTCTCATTAGTATCCTGTGTGCCAGTTAGGGGTCGTTATATATATTTATATAAGACTGTGTGCATTATTCCTACTAGTTCAGATATTGTTGATATTAGTGGTTGTAGGCACCTTTGCTCATAGTTTAGACTGTGTGTGCATTTTTTTCATTTAGATAAGCTTTCTCTCCTTGTTCTTAGATTAAAATAAATAGCTTTTGCTTGCGGAGCTCTCCACTTATTTGTATTTGCAGTTAGAACGGGGTTTTGACGTTTGTTCTCTTTATTTGAATTATTAGAGACTGTATTTCTTCTACGGTGTGTGTGCGAGACTGTTAAATTGCCTTTCTGAACCTTTCCTTTCTAGGTCCATTTTAGTTAGAGGACCTAGTCCTCGTGGTTGTGTCTTTGCTGGTACCTTTAGGGCTAGGCCCGTTTATGTTAGAGGACCTAGTCCTCCCACATTCCCCTTTTTTTTTACTGTGTGCCTGATTGGCGATCTTCTGTGAGATGTCTAAGGAGGTCAAGGCTCATAAGCCATCTGGCTTTAAAAAGTGTGTGAAATGTTCACAGAAGATGTCTATAAAGGATGGCCACAGTAACTGCGTATACTGTCTTGGAGCCATACACTTACAGGAAACATGCCTATTTTGTCACTCATTTAGTGCCAGTGTATTGCAGGGGAGAAAGAATAAACTTATATTAAAAGGTCTCCTTAAGTCCTCTTTTGAGGAAAATCTGGCTAGCTCTTCCTCCTCTTCTATATCACATGGATCGAAAAAGGAGAAATCTAAATCTTCTAAGAGGCCCTCCACGGCACCAGCTGGTGCATCGGAGCCGCCTCTCAAAATTTCATAATCTGACAAACCTGCTGCCTCCTCGACAACACTGAGTTCGGAGCTGATCGAGGATACTACTACTACTACAGTTGCTACAGTGTCGGCACCAGGTAGTTTGGAACCGACTACTGATAGCGGACATTGGAGTCTGTCTATGGACCCCTTACCCTTCTCGCCTACATTAAAGTCACCCATATTACAGAGATCCCGTTCTCCCACACTGTCTTCCAGATCTTCTGGGAGCTTATCGGAAGAAGATGTGGCGAGAGTAGTGCTGAGACTCCTGAAGTCATCTGCCTTACCTAAAATGTTGTTGGCTCCGACCAAGTCGGTTCCAGGGCCACTTGAGTCCGTTACCCCTTCTGTGATTCCTTCTCATAGCTGTGCTGGACTTTCGGAGCCTGAGTGTTCGGTACTGCTGGTGGAACCCTCGGCTCCAGCTCCCCCTGAGGTTGTTTCGGAGCCAAGTTCTGCTCTGACACATTCAGTGCTGTCCGTGGTGTCTCGGAGCCGAAGCTCACCGGTCGACCCCGACAGGGACGCCTGGAACTGAACCTCTCTGGTTCCGAGCCTTCCTCTCCTCACGTCAGCTAGGGTGAGTACGGACCCTGCATCTATCTTGGAGCCGATGGCTCTGGAGCTGGTAGCATCCTCGGAGCCGGGGAGGTCTTCGGAGCCAGAGAGCTCAGCATTTGAGATAATGAGGAGTGTGCTGTCCTGATCATCAGCTCCTACCAGGGGTACCGACACTCTTCCCCTTAGGGCACCTACTTCTGTCTCAGCACCTACTCTGTCTCTGGACAGCAGAGAACCGCAGCCTCAGGAGCCTCCAGCTAGTAGCCCCCATTCTTCTGAGACCTACTTGGAATATCCTTCTGAGGAGTCCCCACAGAAGAGGGCATGCAAGAGGAAGCATGTAGACTCCCAGGACGAGTCTCTTACCTCGGACACCGACCTCGAATAGTCAGAAGGGTCCCCCAGGTCATCCTCTGATGAAGTCTCCTTTGTAGACATCTAGGAGATCCTTAAGCAGAGGTGCGGCTGGCCCACTGTCACCCCTTCTGATGAGGAGTCGATGTACCTGAAGGCTTTCGGTTCTTAAACTTCAGCCTCTTGAACTGTTAGAGCTCGTTAGTCGGAAGGTGTGGGATACTCCTGATGCTGTGGAGACAGTCCCCAGGAGGCCAAATAAATTTCTGTCAGCTCCCAAGGAGAAGGAATTTTTATCAGTGGGTGTTCCCGTAGATACCATGGTAGTGGTGGCGGCCACTAAGGAGGAGCTAGTGGAGACTTCTGTCCATCCGCCGAATAAAGAATCTCGAACGATGGACAGATATGGGAAGCATATATTTTCATCAGCGGCATTTACTCTTAGATCTCTGAACTACCTAACACACTTTACGAGGCTTCAGAGAGGATCTCCTTAAGGAGTTAGGAGAGACTCTACAAGGTGCATCCACTGAGGGAGTCCCTGAGAAGGTGTCTGCCCAGTTGCCCACCTTGAATTCTATTGTCATCTCATCCATGAGGCTCATCTCTTATGCAGCCGAAGGAGCGAGCAGAGCAGTGGGTTCAGGAATTTCCCTAAGGAGGCATTCCTGGATGCGCTTGTGTAATTTTGCGGAACCGTTCAAGTCTTCCTTTACCAATGCCCCCTTTGACGGTTCTTCATTGCTTGGACCTAAGGTAAAGGACACACTCACCCGGTGCGAGCAAGAAAGGAAAACACACTCTGCCGTGGGAGTATGTTTTACTGTCCCCTCTAGACCGTATCCCAAGGGTCAGAGAGGTGGTAAAATGTGGTTCAAGAAGTCCCAGAGATTTTTCCAGGATGCACAGGGTGACTCCTCATTCAGAGGCAGTGGAGGAGGAGGAAATGGTAGACGCCCTAGAGGCAGGGGTGGACCACAAAACCAGGGAGGCCATGATTCGTTTCGGGGCCCGCCCTACCAGCACTCCTGATGTGGGGCCCGACTGTGCTTCTCTGGAGCCGGTTGGGGGTCGCATTTCTTTGTATCCGGAAGCCTGGCTAAGTATCACTGAAGACAGATGGGTACAAAGAACTATCACCAGAGGTTATTCCATACCCTTTTCTGTGCCACCTCATGTCCCCAAAGGATCCCAGATGTTCCACCCAATCACAGGGATCAAGCAACTATGGAGGTTAACAAGTTGCTGGCAGAAAGGGTCATCCAAACCATCCCCCAGACCAAATAGGATTCGGAGCTTACTCCAGATTTTTTTTTAGTGCCAAAACGTACAGGGGACTGGAGGCCCATCTTGGACCTCAGCAAATTAAATGAATCCGTACAGAAGGACAAGATCCGGATGGTAACACTGCAGTCTATACTCCCGCTGCTAGGGGAAAGACACTTGGATGTTCTCAATAGACCTCCAAGATGCTTCCTACCACATAAAAATGGACAGGGTGTTGAGGAGTCATCTGCGCTTCCGACTGGGAAACCGTCACTATCTGTTTCGTGCTCTGCCCTTTGGTCTCACCATAGCCCTCAGGGTGTTCACCAAGTGTATGGCAGTAGTAACAGCTCACCTGAGACGTCAAGGATTCCAGGTGTTTCTATATCTGGACGACTGGCTCCTAACCGCCCCCACCAGGCATCTACTTCTTCAGACCAGGGACGCTACTATTCAACTCTGTGCCCAGTTGGGGATTACTATCAACTGGGAAAAATTGGCCTTATTGCCCTCTCAATTTGTGATTTTATAGGTGCAGAAATAGACACAGTAGCCATGTTGGCTCATCTTCCAGTAGAAAGGGAACAGAATCTGGTACTTCAAATTCACAGTCTTCTCCCTCTCTGAAAAGTCAAGGCCAAGACTGTTCTGAAGCTTCTAGGGACCATGGCTTCTACCATACTATTAGTGCCGCTAGCCAGACTACACATGCAGATTCTTCAGTGGCTCCTGTCGCCCCAGTGGTCCTTCCAACAACTGCCCTTAACTCACCACATTCTGTTAACAGACTCTTGCAAGAAGGATCTCATTTGGTGGATTCAACCCAATCAGTTAACCACGGGCACTCCAATTGTCCCTCGCCAACCCATTGCCACTGTGACCACGGATGCCTCACAGATAGGGTGGGGGGGGTATTATCTAGGCAGGACTGTCCAAGGCACATGGCAAGATTGAGGCTCACCTGCATATCACTGTTCAAGAGATGAGGGTGGTGCTCCTGGCATTACAAGCACTTCTTCCTCTTGGGACGATTGCAATACAATCAGACAACATGTCAGTAGTATGGTACATCAACAAACAAGGTGGAACTGGATCATACCCACTCTGTCGAGAGGCCATTCGAGTTTGGAAATGGGCAATATCTTCCCAGCACTTTCTGGTGGCGATGCACACCCCGGGGATAACCAACGTGATAGCCAACAAACTCAGCCAGGCAATTTTGATGCCTCACGAGTGGTCTCTGAAGCAGGAAGTAGTGGAGCAGATTTTCCACAGATGGGGACAGCCTTGCTGCGATCTCTTTGCCAGCCCCAATCAATGCCAAATGCAGCAGCTATTTCTCCCTCATCCCCCCTCCGAGGGAGTCACCGAGAGACACACTTGCTCCTTGTTCCTCTCATATCCAAGGTGATTCAGAAAGCGAAACAGCTGGGAAGCAAACTGATCCTCATTACTCCTTACTGGCCTCGACAGGTTTGGTTCCCCTTTCTCAGGCCTCACCTTCTAGATGATCCATGGATTCTGGATCCAGTGCCAGATCTCTTGATGCACATGTCAGGCTCGATTCACCTCACTCTACACACCCTCAATTTGACAGCTTGGCTGCTCCAATTCCATCCCTAGTCAGGCTTCACGACTTCTCACCCTCCGTGACTCATATCCTTGCGTCTTCTCATAAACCCTCCACTAGGAAATTATATTCCAGTAAATGGAGGAGGTTCTCTAGCTGGGCTAAGGAACATAATGTTGACCCTTATACTGCTTCTGTTCCGGTGGTTTTGGAATTCTTGTCTGAACTTTTCCACCAGGGATCTGCGGCTGCCGCAATCAGGGTTCAGTTGGCAGCGATCTCGAATTTTCATCTAGGTCTACAAGATTCTAATCTGATGTCACATAGGTTGTGCAAGACCTTCCTTAAAGGTGCCACTTTAAGACCTCCCCTTCAGGAACCGGTTGCTTCATGGGACTTGAATTTTGTTCTATCCAAATTAACGTCTCCACCCTTTGAGCCATCTCATTCGTCGCCTTTGAAATTTCTGTCTTGGAAAACTTTGTTTCTGGTGGCAATCACATCTGCTAGATGAGTGTCAGAGTTGCAAGCATTGTCTGTAAAAACCCCCCTTATCTGATATTTCACAAAGACAGAGTATCTCTTCGTACTAATCCATCCTTTGTCCCCAAGGTCTGTTCCCATAACACTTTGAACCAATCCATAGAACTTCCGGTGATGTTCATCGTGTTTCACTGTTGCAGTCATTACTCTTGGGTTATCCTGCTGGCAGGCTACCCTCAGTCAGCCAGAATTACAAAGTCTAGGTCCGGCTTCGGTTGCTGTCACCTCTTCCCTGACGTCAGAGTGCCAGGGGTATAAAAGATGCAGCCAACGCCATTTTCTTCAGTCTTTCTTGCCACGCGGTGCCCGAAGCAAAAGCAGTTCACAAGTGCCGGTCGGCCGACTCCTGAGATTTTCAAATCTGAATTTCAGAACCGAAGTCTTCATTAAAGCTAAGTACCCCATTGGTGAAACTTTTGTCTTGCTCCAGACCGATGTCAGAAAAAGTTAACAATTGTATTTCTTGTGGGAAGCAAATACCTCATAAGGATTTTCACTCTTACTGTATTCCTTGCCTAGGCCCTGATCACAACGTTGCTAGCTGTCGCTTTCGTGCTAGATTTAACCAACGCACTATTAAGCGTCAGTTCGATTTTGCATTTCATTACTTTGGCCGAAGATTTAATTATATAATGCTGTTGGACCAGCCGTCAACCGGAGTTCACAAAAAATGCAAGGAAAAGGACAAGGATAGGCATCAGACGTCCAAAACCGACGATGAAGCCTCTACTAGACCAGTCGCCGGTTCTCAGTGAGGCGCTTTCTCAGAGCCATAGGCCGCTACCGACTCCCACGTGGAGCCGACTGGGCCTCTGGATACTGAAGGTATTGGACACTCGGAAGTCATTCCCTCAGATGGGTCCGGTGCCGCTGAGCAGGCATCGGCTTCTGAGGGTGTCTTCAGTCCTACACAACTATATAGTAAGCCATCCTCAGCTTCAAAGACAAAGACTAAAGCAGCTCTAAAGAGAAAGAAACAAGTACAGCATTCTCCTACTCAGACTTCTATGCCTAAAAAACAGATGCTCAAAATGGCCGAAGACCTAATTACTTTGATCAGGGGCTCCCATCCCCCTCCTGATAAGAGGCCTAGGCAAGAAACAGAGTATGATTCTTCTGATCAGGTATCTATTTCCTCTGGTTCCTCTTCTGAACAGGATTACTCCATGCTTCCCTATGAGGATTCTGATGCTGAAGAATCCATTCCTTCAGCCTCTCTTCTTGAGGATTATTCTTTTGGGGAAACCCTGCATACTATGAGGGAGCATTTCCACTGGGAGAGCCAAGATTATTCTGAATCTAAGAAAAGGCTCAGAGACTTTCTGCTTCTTCCTCAGCACAGACCCCTTGCTATTCCACCTGTTCTAGACATTGTAGATGTATTTTCAGAGTCCGGCCCGTCCCCTGACTCTTTACCCCCTGCACCTGCTAAGCCAGACAGATACTACAGGGTCCCGGATTCTCATAAATTCCTATATAAAAACCCCGCTGCTGACCCAGAAACTATATCTCAGGGTACCAGGGGGGGTTAAAGCTTCCACTGCAAAAAACCCTGTCCCCACTGATAGGGATTCTAGGGCTCTAGACAGATGGGAGAAAAAAGTCTACACTTCTACTACCCTGGCTGTAAGGGCTTTAAATTGTCAGTTTCATATGCTTAAATATCAGCAATGTTTAATGTCACTGCTTAAACAGAAAATGTTGACAAATACTGAATGTTCAGAGAACAAGGAATTGCAGGATTTATTGCATGCAACTGAACAAATGGGAGAGCATACTTTGCAATGTGGTTATGATTCACTGGAGGTCTCTTGCAGGGCCACTGTTACAGGTTCTGTTATTAGAAGGCATGCTTGGTTAAAGGAACAGAATCTGCCTGATCATGTTAAAGCAAAATTATTAGATGCGCCATTACAGCATGATACTTTGTTTGGTACTAAAGCAGAAGAGGTGTTGAAAAAAATGGAGGATAAAGCAGAATCCATGCAGACAGTCAAGGATTTCTTACAGGTACAGCCACCCAGGTTTAGCAGGAACTGGCCTTCTAAAAATCGGTCCTTTCCAGTCTCAGACAGACCACAAAGAGGCAGATATAGGCGTCCCAGAGGCAGATCTCAGCCCCAAGGCTCATACAGGCCTAAACAATGGGGTGCTCCTACCTCCAAAAGCGGAGAAGACAAATCACAACCTTACAGGAAACAGTCCCAATGACTTCCCTCTACCAGTTCCAAGCAGTTTTCTTTTGACAGCCCCCTTAGGGGGAAAACTAGCACTTTTTTCATCAAATTGGCAAATGGTTACCCAAGACAAATGGGTCCTGAACATAGTGTCCCAAGGCTACAGGTTCCATTTTCACACTCTACTAAGGTCAAAGGGCATGCCAGACCTGCCACACAATCAATGGGCAGAGGCACAAAAGCAAATTACAGCCCTCATGGACATGAGGGCCATTCAGTAAGTACCACAACAAGAGCAGGGGCAAGGATTTTACTCCAGACTTTTCCTAGTACCCAGGAAGGACAAAACCTGGAGACCAATACTGGACCTGTCTGTACTAAATACGTTTCTGGAAGTTCCAAAATTCAAGATGTTGACTCTACAGCAGCTACTGCCCATGCTGGGCAAGAGTGCTTGGCTCGTAACTTTGGACCTAAAAGAGGCATACCTGCATGTCCCAATCAGACAATCTTGCAGAAAATACCTCAGATTCATAGCTGGCTCAATGCATTACCAATTCTCTGCACTGCCCTTTGGCTTATCTACTGCGCCTAGGGTCTTCACAAAATGCCTGGCACTAGTAATTGCGTTTTGCAGACAAAAAGGAATTCAAATATATCCCTACTTGGATGACTGCCTAATATAAGCAGAGAACAAAGACACTATTCTAAAGCATCTGGCATTTGTAAAAAGATTACTAATTGGCCTAGGGTACACAGTAAACGAAAAGAAATCAAAACTAGTGCCCTCTCAAGAGATAATATTCCTGGGTGCAAGCTTAAATACAACTGCCCAGATGGCTTATCTCATGCCAGACAAGCAAAAGCAACTGACTACTTAGAAATTGACAACAAAAACCCACTTATCTGCAAGGAAAATCCTGCAGGCCTTGGGTTTCATGGCATCCTGCATTCTACTAATTCCATATGCCAGACAGCATATGAGGAAACTACAATGGTATCTGAAAAGTGTTTGGACTCAGCATTGCCACAGCCTGGAGACAGTAATTGCACTCATTCCCTGCCTACAACAGGAGTTTCGATGGTGAGCATAAGCCTGTCACCACAACAAGGGTCTGCCATTCAGTTTATCCACAGCCAGACAGACACTGACAATGGATGCATCAGATTATGCCTGGAGGGCCCATATGGCAGGAAAATGTATTCAGGGCATATGGCCTGCAAACCAAATGCATCTTCACATCAATCAAAAAGAGATGCTAGCTGTTCAAAATGCCCTGACAGCTTTCAAGGACCTGCTTCATCCAGGACAGTTACTGATAAAGACAGACAACACTATGGTCATGTGATACATAAACAAGCAGGGAGGTACATATTCCTACCCCCTCTGCAGACAAGCAATGACCTTATGGGACACAGCATTGGCTTTTCAAGTTCACCTGCAAGCACAATTCCTGCCAGGAAAAACAAATACTCTGGCAGACGGACTAAGCAGAAACTTCATGGATCCCCATGAATGGAAACTGGATCCACAAGTCTTCAGCATGATAATAAGGAAATGGGGATGCCCAGACATTGATCTATTTGCCTCCCCTCACAACTGTCAATTGCAGAGAATTCTGCACAAGGATTTATCACAAGCAAGCATGGAAAGTGGACGCGCTATCATTCAGCTGGAAAAATCTAACAGCATACGCTTTTCCCCCACTGCCTCTCCTTCCCAGAGTACTCCTAAAGGTCAGACAAGAGAAGCCAAAAATGATACTGATTGCACCAGACTGGCCACGCCAGCACTGGTACCCAATCCTAAAGAGCTTGTTTCAAAGTCCAGCATGGATATTACCTCAAACTTCTCACTTGCTGACCCAACAAAACAATCAGATCCTGCACAGCCAACTCAGAACCTTAAATCTTGCAGCATGGTGGATAATGTAGCCATTCAGAACACTCCTCTTTCAAAAGCTGTTATGGATGTTATCTTGGAGGCCAGGAGGCCCAGTATCAGAAAATCTTATGCAGAAAAATGGAAGAGATTCTGTGCTTGGAACCAGGAACAAGGCATTGATACGTCTGTACCAAATATACCTCAGATTTTACAATACCTAACTGAGATGTTGAACAAAGGCCTTTCTTTCTCATCAGTTAAGATTCATGCCTCTGCCATTTCAGCCCATTACAAACGGAACCACCTATCTTTTCTCATCCTTTAATAAGGCAGTACCTCAGAGGTTCCAAAAACATTAGGCCTCCAAGCAGAGCACCAATTCCGGCCTGGGACCTCAGTTATGTTTTGGAAAAACTCACACTGCCTCCTTTCGAGTCAGCAGCAGATATAAAATTCTTATCCTGGAAAACAACTCTGCTCCTAGCAATAACCTCTGCAAGGCGAGTCTTGGAGTTACAAGCACTCATGGCTGTGGAACCTTTCATCATTTTTCATTCAGAAAAGGTTTCTCTGAGGACAAACCCTACATTTATGCCTAAGGTGGTGTTCATTGTGGCCCTCAACCAAACCATTCACTTGCTTACCTTTTACCCAAATCCACAGAACAAGGGTGAGAACATTGTACATTCTTTGGACATACACAGACAGTTACGCTTCTACTTGGACAGAACTAAAGCTTTCAGAAAGACTGAGCAACTTTTAGTGTCATATGCTGCAGGATCTCAAGGAAAGACGATCTCAAAACAGACTTATTTCTAAATGGATAGGCAATTGCATCCATTTCTGCTATTTTGAACATGGCAAATCAGTGCCTAAGGGCATTAGGCCTCATTCCACCAGAGCAGCAGCCACTTCAGCAACCTTCCTCAGAGGAATACCAACCAAAGATATCTTAGAGGCTGCAACTTGGAGTTCAGTGCACACCTTTACAAAGCACTACGACTTGCCTCTCTACTCTAAGTCCAGAGCAGGCTTTGCCACTGCAGATGTTCATCGTGTTACACTGCTGCAGTCATTGCACTTGGGTTATCCTGCCGTCAGGCGGTTCCTCAGTCGGCCTGAGTTCCAAAGTCTTTGTCCGGCGTCGGTTGCTGTCGCCTCCTCCCTGACGTCAGTGCGACAGGGGTATATAAGATGCAGCCGACGACATTTTCTTCAGTCTTTCTTGACGCGCGGTGCCAGAAGCAAAAGCAGTTCGCAAGTGCTGGTTGGCCAACTCCTGAGATTTTCATTCCGAATCCAGACCCGAAGTCTTCTACAAAGCTAAGTACCCTGTTGGGGAAACTTTTTCTTGCCTCAGACCGATGTCAGTAAAAGTTAATAACTGTATTTCTTGTGGGAAGCAAATACCTCATAAGGATTTCCATTCTTATTGTATCCCATGCCTAGGCCCAGACCACGACGTCACTGGTTGTCAGTTTTGTGCTAGGTTTAATAAGCGCACTATTAATCGTCGGTTTGATTTTGCCCGACATTATTTTGGCAGAAAATTCAATTATACTATGCCGTCGGAACTTCCGATGACTGGAATACATAAAAAGCGCAAAGACAAGGATAGGCATCCGAGGCCCAAAACTGACGACGGAGCCCCTTCTAGGCCAGTCGCCGGTTCTCCGGTTTTCAGCGAGGCGTCTTCGCAGCCCCTGACGACCGTTTCTGTAGAACCACAGGCCGCCTCTGACTCCCACGTGGAGATGGCTGGGCCTTCGGACGCACAAGTTATTCAGACTACCGAAACTACCCCTTCAGAGGGATCCGGAGTAGCTGAACAACCCGTAGCCTCCGAGAGTGTTTTCAGACCTACCCAGTTAAGCATTAATTCTTCTGCTAAGTCTAAACTTACTTTAAAAACAAAGAAACAAATACAGCATTCTACAGGACAGGCCTCCATGCCTAAGAAACAAATGCTCAAAATGGCCGAAGACCTAATCACTCTGATCAGGGGTTCCCATCCCCCTCCTGATAAAAGACCTAGACTGGATGCAGACTATGACTCATCCGACCAGGTATCCATCTCTTCAGATTCATCCTCAGACCTAGGATACTCCTTACCCCCTTATGAGGATTCTGATGCTGAGGAATCAATTCCATCAGCCTCTCAGCCTGAGGACTACTCCTTTGGTGAAACCTTACATACCATGAGGGAGCATTTCCATTGGGAAGGCTAGGATTACTCAGAATCCAAGAAAAGGCTCAGAGACTTCCTTTTATTACCTCAACACAGACCCCTTGCTATTCTGCCAGTGTTAGGTATAGTGGATGATGTGTACACTGAATCCAGCTTAAAGGGACAATCCCAGTGTTGAAAATTCGGGTCGACACTACTGCTGACCAAAGTAACGCCCACTTTATCACGTCACTCACATTCCCACCCCCAGTGTCATTTTTCTTTTAAATATCCTGTTCCAATCCTGTTTTGGGTCCCACTATCAGCTATGTTTTCTTGTTACGTTCCTATAACTTTTCAATGGGCTTATACTTGAAACTTTTCTGCATCTTTGCTCCCGTTGTCTCTGCACAGATAATACCTGTACAGCTTGGTCAATCTGCGTCTTTTCTTTAGTATCCCTAGTTGTCTTACTGTGTTTTTAAATGTGTTTATGTATTTGCTAATATGCTTTCTGTATAAACCGCAGTGAACGATTGCTTTAAAAAGGAAAGATTTGTGCTTAAAGGGACACTATCTCGTTTCCAAAATCTCATTTCTGCCTCGGACCGAAGCTGAAAAACACAGCCACCCACTTAGCAAATCGCCTCCCTTTTTCTGACATCATTAATGATGTCCTAATAATCCCACACACAGCATTAAGTTTCTTTACAGCGCATGCAAACCTGTATTCCAGTCCTATGTTACGTCCCTCTAGAGTAAGACACTCGGCGCTTGGGTTCCCTGCTCCACACTTAGTTCTCTGTTTTTTTTTTTCAGCTAAATACTAATTTAGGCAATATCTAACAATTTTGTGCAGTCTATGCTCGTATCCAAATGCGGTTGAGAAAATGCAACTGCCATGGGAACAGCATGCATTTTTACAAAAAACAGATCACCAATCGTGTTATACTGTGTTATAGATAGGTATGTTTTTAATATGTGTATACATTTTATTTTCCACATGTTTATACATGCAAGACAATTGCACTCAGTCGCTAACTGACAGCACGCTTCATTTCAGACTTTCAGCCACTGTGCTGTGCAGGAGCAGGATTTACACTTTCTCTTCTGCTAGCTACAGATATTGCATCCCTTTTCTTTTCTGTTGGGTTGGGTATGTTAGTAATTATGATCACAATAAAGGCTGCATAAACAAAACGCTGACACTTACGGAATGGAAAAGAAAAGCAATATCTGTAGCTTTGCTGTTGAATATAAGACGAGAAAATGTAAATCCTGCATCGGTCCTGCGCAGCGCACACACCATTTAACATTAGTGTGTGTCTGATTTTTTTACAATTCTTTTTTTTTTTTTTTGGTCTTATGGTACGTAACGTACTAATGTGATGGAATTAATCAAAATCACTCTCGATGGATGTGCCACTGTCTCGAGTCTAACCAACCAACAGCTGATAAAGAAGTATTTTCGATAACACCATATTCACGGTAAACTGCTACTATGAAAATATAATATCATGTGGAATCTTTTTTTTCACCCAGTTGTAGTTTCCCGAGAGTGTGGGCTTATCGAAAATATTTCTTTATCAGTTGTTGGGCTGGTTAGGCACGAGAGAGGGGCATATTCTTTCTTGAGAGTGAGCGGACTGGACACTTCTCAACTAACTAGGCATGCAGAAGGTCCCCGATTCCAATTCGTCCCTTGCCATACATGTATGTAGCGTTTTATTTGCTTTGTTACGTTTGCTACGGATTATAGTCAGTCGAATACTGCCAGCTGGGCATTATACTGTCACACTTTATTTTTTCAGAGGAAGCATGTTGAGGCTGAATTTGTCTAACTCAGTTGGGGTGGAATAATGTTCAACAGTTGCCTCCAATTTTAAGATTTTGTTCTCTGATTATTTTTAGTTGTGTCAAGAATTGTTTGAGATGAGAAATTCAAAGGCATGTGTCCAAGGTGTACTATTTTTTTTTTTGACAGAAGGATTTCTTCCTTATCTATTTAAATAAGTAGTGCTATAGTGCATTGGGAAAAGGCTTTCACCTGTTTAAAATGTGTATGCTGTACAACTTTATTTCATTAATTGTAGCTTCAACTACATATTTATTGTTCTGATAAAAGCAGATACATTTCCCATAATTGCTCAGTGCCCCATGGACATTGTTTTTATTTTACTGTATATGTTTTCTAAAGGCTAAGAGCTACCTCTTTTCAGAAGAAGCATTCACAATATACTCCTACTGTGTGTGTACACACACACACACAATCAAGATTTAGGGGATTTCTTGCTTTAAACTCAAAATGTCCTGATGTCCTTCCTGCAATGTGCAAGCTTTTAGGAAAAGATGATGGCTTATAGACAATAGTGACAGTTGCACTTTCATCCCTAGTCTGACTGAGATGTTTCTTTAGATGCTACTGCATTATCCTGTAGTGAGGTGACTGACAAAAGGTTACTTTGAAGTCAAAGTAGCAGAGAGTAAAATCAGTAAGGCAGATGTGGAAATTGCAGTCATGAAGGGGGGTACAGGTGTTCCTGAAGCTTACTTGTATTATGCCCATCATTTCCTTTCATTCTTAATTTATTTTCTCTGACATTTCTTTTTTAACTTTGACACCACTTCTAGAAACCTCCCCTGTATCTCTGAGTTAGTATTTCAGTACTTTAACCCTACACTACATTATCGGAGAGAAGCACGGATTCTCCTTCATGTACCAACAAACTTAATTTTATTTGTTTTCTCCCGTTCACACTTTTACATGGTCCTTGATGCACATGGCCAACTTATCTGTCACCAGGAGGAATAATCCTGGATACAGCAGGCATCCTGTTCCCCTTGTTGTTTTCATTGTGCTTCACATCTTATCATATCATGTATATATATATATATATATATATATATATATATATATGTGTGTGTGTGGGGGGTGTACACACACACACACACACACACACACACACACACACATGCTTCTTTTGGCTTTTTCCTGGTTAGGGGTCACCACAGCAGAACAGCGGTCCGCAGAATGACTGGCAATGGAGTTTAACGGTGATGAGTTGCCAGCCCAGTGCCCAACCATCCACTGAAGGCACACACATTCACACCTACGGCCATTTAGAGTGTCTAATCCATCTACAGCATGTATTTGGGATGTGGGAGGAAACCAGAGCACCCAGAGGAAACTCACGCGACCCCGGGGAGGACATGCAGACTCCACACAAAAGGCACACCAGCAAAGAATCAAACCGGAGAATCTCTTGCTGTGATGTGGCAAAGCTAACAGCTGCACCACCATGGCCGGCCATATACACACACACACACACACACACACACACACACACAAAATCTATATCTTTATACATGTGTGTGTAAATACATGTATGTTTGCATGTATATCTGTGTGTTTGTGTACATACATGTGTGTCTGTGGAGGTGTGTCTACATTACATATATCTGCATATATATATATATATATATATATATATATATATATATATATATATACATACATATATGTGTGTGTGTAATGTGTGTGTGTGTGTATGTATGTTTGTGTGTGTGCGGCTCTCTCTGTGTATATAGATAGATAGATATGTGACATCAACAAAACCTGCTGGAGAGGCAGGTTTGTCTCCCAGAGGCTGCCCCGTCTCTGGAATAGACTTTCCATACATGCCAAACACACTACCTCAGTGATCCTCTTCAAATGCAACCTTGATGAGTGGATGGGAAACCATGAATTTGTCTCAGGGTTTCCACCTTTGTCCCTCATTGACAGTGGTGACAGGTGCTGACTAAGGTTTCTTTCTTGGGGATAAACTCTTGGCTAGGCTTGTACCTCCAGCCCCAGTTAAGCCTGACAGATACTACAAAGTCCCTGACTCACACAAATTTCTTTATAAAAGCCCTGTTGCAGACCCTGAAACTATTTCCCAGGGACCCAAAGGGGTTAAGGCCTCATCAGCAAAGAATCCAGTCCCCTCTGACAGAGATTCCAGAGCATTGGACAGATGGGGGAAGAAAGTATATACGTCTGCAACTTTAGCAATGAGGGCCTTAAATTGCCAGTTTCACATGTTAAAATATCAGCAGTTTCTGATGTCTCAGTTGAAACAAAAAATGCTTCCAGATTTCAGATCCTCCTAATTTAAAGGAAATGCAAGATTTATTGCATGCAGCTGAACAAGTGGGAAAACACACTTTGCAATGTGGTTTTGATTCTTTAGAGGCCTCCTATAGAGCAGCTGTTACAGGTTCTGTCATTAGAAGACATGCTTGGTTAAAAGAACATACATTAGCAGATCATGTTAAAGCAAAACTATTGGATGCACCTTTACAGCAGGATGTGTTGTTTGGAGTTAAGGCAGAAGAGGTATTAAAGAAAATGGAGGATAAGGCAAAATCTATGCAAACGGTGAAGGATTTCTTACAGGTTCAGCCTCCTTGATTTAACAGAAATTGGCCAACAAAAAATTGGTCCTTTCCAGCTTCAGACAGACCCCAAAGGGGCAGATACAGACGTCCAAGAGGCAGAGGTCAACCACAAGGTCCCTAAAGACCTTGACAATGGCGTGCATCAGGCCAGATAAAAGGGGAAGACAGGCCACAACCTTTTAAAAAACATCCCCAATGACTTCCCACTACAGCTGCCAAACAGCTCTCTCTTGGCAGCCCCCTTGGGAGGAAAACTGGCACTTTTCTATCACAATTGGCATATGATCACCAAAGACAAATGGGTTCTCAACATTGTATCTCAAGGTTACAGGTTCCACTTTCACACTCTGCCAAGGTTAAAAGGAATGCCAAACCTGCCACCAAATCAATGGGCAGAGGCTCAAAAACAAATTACAGCACTCATGGACACGAGAGCTATTCAAAAGGTACCACCACAGGAGCAAGGACAAGGATTTTACTCAAGACTTTTTCTGGTTCCCAGAAAGGACAAAGCCTGGAGACCCATTCTGGATCTTTCTTCTCTAAACACTTAGCTGGATGTTCCGAAATTCAAAATGTTGACACTACAGCAGCAGCTTCCCATGCTGGGCAAGAAAGCTTGGCTCGTAACATTGGACCTCAAGGAGGCAAACCTGCATGTCCCTATCAGACAAAACTGCAGAAGATACCTCAGATTCATAGCTGGTTCAATGCACTATCAATTCTCTGCACTGCCCTTTGGCTTATCTACTGCACCCAGGGTCTTCACAAAGTGCCTGGCACCAGTAATTGCATTTTGCAGACAAAAAGGAATTCAAATTTATCCTTACCTGGACGACTGCCTGGTTCAAGCAGAGAGCAAGGACATTCTTCTACAGCATCTGGCGTTTGTAAAACAGTTATTAAGTTGCCTAGGGTACACAGTAAACGAAAAGAAATCAAAACTAGTGCCCTCACAAGAGATAATATTCCTTGGTGCCAGCTTGAATACAACGGCCCAGATAGCTTATCTCACGCCAGACAAGCAAGGACATCTGACCCAATATTTTCAATTGATGGCAACAAGAAGCCAACTACCTGCAAGAAAAATTCTGCAGGCCTTCGGTTACATGGCATCTTGCATACTACTAATTCCATATGCCAGGCTGCATATGAGGAAACTACAATGGTACCTAAAGAGTGTCTGGTCTCAACACTGTCAAAGTTTGGAAACAGTTATACCACTAATTCCTTGCCTGCAACAGGAGTTTCGATGGTGGGCTCAAGCTTGTCACCTCAACAAGGGACAGCCTTTTACTCAACCCACAGCCAGGCAAACACTGACAACAGATGCATTGGATTACGCCTGGGGAGCAAACATGGCAGGAAAATGTATTCGGGGCAGGTGGCCCGCAAAACAAAGGCATCTTCACATCAATCAAAAAGGGATGCTAGCTGTACAAAATGCCCTAATAGCCTTCAAGGACCTGCTACATCCAGGACAACTACTTTTAAAGACAGACAACACCACAGTTATGTGGTACATAAACAAGCAAGGGGGCACTCACTCTTAGACCCTGTGCAGACAAACCATGACCTTGTGGAACACAGCTCTAAACTATCAAGTTCATCTACAAGCACAATTCCTGCCAGGAGAGAAAAACACACTGGCAGACGACTTAAGCAGAAACATCATGGATCCCCACGAATGGGAGTTGAATCCACAAATATTCAGAATGACAACACAGAAATAGTGGAGCCCAGACATAGATCTGTTTGCATCCCCAATGAACTGCCAGCTACAGAAATTCTGCACAAGGACTTACCATCCACAAGCATGGAAAGTGGATACCCTCTCATTCAGCTGGAAAAACCTACAAGTATATGCTTTCCCTCCAATAGCTCTCCTTCCAAAGATACTCTTCAAGGCCAGGCAGGAAGAGCCAAAGATGATCCTGATTGCATCAGACTGGCCACGCCAGCACTGGTACCCAATCTTGAAGAACTTAGCACAAGGACCACCCTGGATTTTGCCTCAAATACCACATCTGCTGACTCAGCACAACAGTCGGATACTTCACAGCCAGCTAAAGACTTTAAACCTGGCTGCATGGAAGATTACCTAGTCAAGCAAGCAATGCCTCTCTCCAAAGCTGTTATGGATGTCATTCTGGAGGCCAGTAGGTCTAGTACCAGGAAAGCCTATTCGGATAAATGGAAGAGATTCTGTGCCTGGAACCAGGCTCACAGCCTTGACCCTCTTGTCCCAAATATTCCTCAGATACTACAATATTTAACTGAGATGCTGGACAAAGGCTTCTCCTTTTCATCCATCAAGATCCACGCCTCTGCCATCTCTGCTCATTACAACAAGGATCCACCAATTTTCTCTAATCCTTTGCTAAAACAGTACCTCAGAGGGGCTAAAAACATAAGACCGGCCCGTAGAGCACCTACTCCAACTTGGGACCTCAACTTTGTGTTGGAAAAATTAACTTTACCTCCTTTTGAGCCAACAAACACAGCAGATTTAAAATATATCTCTTGGAAAACTGCTCTACTCCTGGCAATAACATCAGCACAAAGAGTTTCAGAGTTGCAGGCACTAATGGCAGTGGAACCATTTATCATTTTCCACCAAGACAGGGTGTCTTTAAGAACTAACCCTACTTTTATGCCAAAGGTGGTATCAAGTGTGGCCCTCAACCAAACTATCCACTTGCCAACTTTTTATCCAAATCCACACAATAAAGGGGAGAGACTACTGCATTCTTTGGACATACACAGGCAGTTATGTTTCTACTTGGACAAAACCAAAGTTTTCAGAAAATCTGAGCAATTATTGGTAGCATATGCTGCAGGAGCACAGGGAAAAGCCATTTCAAAACGGACCATTTCAAAATGGATAGGACACTGTATACGTTTCTGCTATACACACCATGGAAAATCTGTACCTAACAGCATTAGATCTCACTCTACCAGGGCAACAGCCACTTCAACTGCCTACCTCAGAGGAGTACCTACCAAGGACATTTTGGAAGCAGCAACTTGGAGCTCTGTACATACCTTCACCAAGCACTACCATCTGCCTCTGTACTCTAAATCCAGAGCTGGCTTTGCCACTGCAGTGCTACAAGGCTTTATAGCCACCCCTAATGCCTTATAGTACCAGCCACCCTACCTCAGCCTTGGGATTCTACCCAAGTGTTATGACTGCAGCAGTGTAACACGATGAACATAGTACAGTTTTGTACCTACCATAAATGTAGATGTTCGAGGTGTATACACTGTTGCAGTCCAGGTTCCACCCTCCATACCCTCTTACTTGCTGGTACGTACCTATGTCTTCTACCCTTTACTATCTATGGGGAGTTTTTGCTGGTATATGAAAGTTGTTGATTGCTTTACTTATGTATGTTTTATTAGCAATTGGAATAGCCTACCCTTTTGGGGGCACCTGACATCTGGGGCAAGAAAAACTGAAGAAAATAGCGTCCGCTGCATCTTGTATACCCCTGTCGCACTGACGTCAGGGAGGAGGCGACAGCAACCGACTCCGGACCAAGACTTTGGAACTCAGGCTGACTGGGGAACCGCCTGACGGCAGGATAACCCAAATGTAATGACTGCAGCAGTGTATACATTCGAACGTCTACATTTATGGTAGGTACAAAACTGTACTTTCTGCAGGGCCTCATAGCCTCTCCTAATCCTGTTTAGCCCAGCCACCCATCCTCATCTTTGGGATTCTACCCAAGAGTAATGACTGCAACAGTGAAACACGATGAACATAGTACAGTTGTGTACCTACCATAAATGTAGATGTTCGAGTGTATTCACTGTTGCAGTCCAGGTTACCCACCCACCACCCCCCTTCTCTTTGCTGGGACTTATCTGCACTTCTCTATCCTATACAACCTTTTTGTTGTATTTGCTTGTAGATGAAGGAAATGTTATTTTTGTGCATGCATTTCTTATTGGCATATTTTTCAGCCTACGAATTTGGGGCACCTGACATGTGGGGCAATAAAAACTGAAGAAAATGGCATCTGCTGCATCTTTTATACCCCTGGCTCTCTGATGTTAGGGAAGAGGCGACAGCAACCGACGCCGGACCTAGAATTTGTAATTCTGGCTGACTGAGGGTAGCCTGCCAGCAGGATAACCCAAGAGTAATGACTGCAACAGTGAATACACTCGAACATTTACATTTATGGTAGGTACACAACTGTACTTTCTTCCCTAATCATTCCAACACAGCAGAATGCAGGTTTCATCAGTTGGATGTTCATAGACAATTACGTTTTTATTTGCACCGGACTAAGGAATTCAGGAAGTCAGACCAATTATTTCTTTCTTTCCCCGACTCCATTTTAGGTCTACCAGTTTCCAAAGTGACCCTCTCTAATTGGATCTCTAGCTGTATAGCTTACATTTACTCTTCTGATGGTAAGCCTTTACCCTTTCAAAATCAAGGCTCATTCAACGAGATCTCAGTCTACTTCTGCAGCCTTTCAAGCCAGGGTCCCACTTGATAATATCTGTGCAGCAGCAACTTGGGCTACCCCTCACACATTTATCACTCATTACAAATTGGATTTGACCTCCAGGGGTAGAGCATCCTTTGGTTCCATGGTACTCAGGAGTATTTTTCCTTGAGTCACCCAAGAATAAGGTGCTAGGGACGCTGTCCCATGTGTAAGAATGAAGGCAAGATAGGACTACAGAACATAAAGAAGTTATGTACTCACCATTACGTTCCATGTTTGTAGTCAATCTTGCCCTTCGTTCTTATGAACCTACCCTCCTACCCCCATCCTGGAAGGATCTGGAGACAGAAAAATATTGTTTTTGTTGACTGGAGACTTTTTATTATTGGGTTCTTTGTGTATGGTTTGTTGTTATTTCTCTTAGTCAGCAGCAAACAAGATCTGGAGATTGTACTGGTGCACTATGGGGTACCTACCTAGCCACAAGCCAACTAGAAGAATGAGCTTGTAAAAAGGCCGAGTCGGAGCCGAGGATCAGCTCTGAATCCATGTGTAAGAATGAAGGGTGAGATGGACTACAAACATGGAACATTATGGTGAGTAGATAACTTCTTTTTACTTGCAGTATTCTTTGTGCCCTAACATAAGGTCTGTTATGGATATCCCAGTCTTATTTGTGCAGGCATTGTTTAAACGGCTTTTACCATTTTTTTTCAGGGATACCAGAAAATCTTGATTTTCCCTGCCAGACTTTTCCTCAAACTGCATAACTTTTTTTCTTGTAAATTCTCCCGTGAGCTTCCATCTCAGCTAGCCAAACCTGCATCATTTATTTCAAGGACTGAACTGCATCAAAATTTTTGCTCAGAGTTTCTTCTGTCACTTCTGTTTTTATTTATTATTATTATTAGCCATATAAGTGTACTCTCTGTCCAAAGGAGTGCATTGTATATTTTACCCATCATGTCCTATGTCCATGGTATTTCCATTTTAGCCATGAAGGAGCTATTGTCTGTAATGGCTCCAAGTCTCAGATGTGAAGCTTCCCTAATGATGTACTTTCACCATTAACTGTTGTCTTTTGTAGATTTTTTCTCTCTTGATCTCTTTGGAAGCATGCGGGTCCAATGTTTTAAACCGTTACATGCACTTTATATTTAGCTCCCATTGTTGTGCCACCAATTTTATGAATCCAGATAGGAGTAAGAGGGAGTTTCACTTTAGATATGTTAACTAATGGACACCATACTGGAAGTCACATCTGAATGACTTTTTGACAGAGAAGCATCATCCACTCATGGCTTTTGAAGGTCCTTAGTGATGGGATATAGCAGCTATAATAGCCACATAAGGTTTTGATTTTTGCAGGCATTAAATGTTCAAACTACATAATAAAAAGAGAAGAAAGGTACTGTGTTAGTTAAGTTGTTTATTGTTATGTAGTTGCAGTATTACAGTTCTGTGGATTCAGTAATTTTTGCTTTTGTAGGAGTATTTGTAGAAGTAGTGGTGTAATGTTAATGTTGTGCAGTACTGTCAAGTGTTTAAACTTGTATCACTTTGGTATTGAGTATCAGGTTGTCTGGAGGGTAGCTGTTTTGGACCACTTCAGTGAGTTCCGAAATACGGAGACTGGATGGATGAAAATGCAGTTGCATATACCAAGTCCAATATGGCTATTTCTCAGAATATTCCCCTTTCTCCAAAATATTATGATTTTGGAGTAGTTATATATATAAGTTTGAGGGATGTGTGGGAGCTTGACACCCCCCACATTGAGGAGTGTCGAGGGGCTTGTCTCCCCCCCCCCCCCCGAAAAATGTTTAAAGGAGAAGAGCAATGTTTAATATTCACACTTTTTTTGCACTTTGTCAGCACTAAGCTTTATGATTGACAGCTTTTCAACAGGGAGCCTGTCAGGAAGAGATGAGTGGGTGGGGACTGACAAGGGAATCAGAAGGGGTGTTTGTTGTCATTTGGAAGAGAGATAGTTCAAAGTGGACTTAAAGGACTAGTATGAGCAAAAACTGAACAAAATATGTATTTTATTTTTTTTAGTCTTTCCATGAGCCTTTACATAATCCAAACAGTACTGTTACGTTTGAGAGTCCTCAATACAAGTGTCATTAAGCAGATTGTTGTGACTTCTACAGATCATCTTCTTACTGATGTCTTGCACTTTCTGTCAAATATATTCCAGAAATTTCAGCAAATTGCTGATGTGATGTACAATTTTTACAAACTGAGCTTTGAAAGTTTCATTTCCTTCCCTATTTACTCCTCTTTTCTTTTCTTCTTCAGTCAGCAGAGTATGTCTTGCTTTGCAAGATTCAGTTAGTCACCTCTGCATGTCTTTACACATATAGCAAATCACTCTACCTGGTGTGCAAGTAAAAGTGTTCCTTTATGTTTGTCTTATGCTTGACTCCTGAGCACCACTTTCACAGTGTATAATGTTGCAAAATGTATAAATCGGTTCATAATGTAGAGTGAGCTAACAATTTCTAAAAATCTACAGATAAGATGCATCTGAAATTGAGAATTTTAACTGCTCGGGCATGGCCAACATTAGGCATAGGCCATCTAGGTGGCTGCCTAGGGTGCTGCTCTCACTTCTCTGGTAGGGGTGCTTTTCCATCATTTATTTATTGTAGTAAAGAAATGTGGCATTTTTAAAATAGAAATAAAATGGATAAGCACACCTACCAAAACAGCGAGAGTAGTACCCTAGGGAGGAAGTTGTTTAGATTGGCCGGTTGCTTTGTTGGCCTCCTGCTCATCTTGCCCATAGTCTTAACTGAAAATTCATTAAGTGGGATGGAGCAAGAAGTCGGCAAGTTCAAAACTGAGTGTGTTGTGTGAAGAAAAATCTTGGTGATAGCATGAGGTATTTTTTTAATAATGTTGCTGGCAGACCAAATCTTTTGGATGGCTGAGGTTTTGTTAGTCCTTAGCTATCCCTGATTTTGCAAAACATGTATGATTTTGTATAATATGTTTGCCCTGTTTCTCAAAATGTTATTTCTAAGTAAACCATTGAAGATTACAACCAGACAAAAATTCCAGACATTGGAGTTCCATGCTTCTTTCCTCAAACAGTATTTGTTGATTAAAAAACCTGTTGTGTTAACTAAATGAAGGCTGGTCTGTCTGTGGGGGAATATGACTAATTGTTGCTTTTTGCTCATTATTCTGACTTAGGAGTACTATTGTAATTTATGTGAAGTAACTTGGCATACTTTAATGTGTGGGCTACTGTTTCTGTGGCTCAAAGCTGAAATACAATCCATGGCTGTCATTTTTAGTTATACCTTGATGGGTGGGGTGGGATTTATCTGTAAAAATTAACAGATCCTTATGTTGTTTTCCCAATTTAAAGAATCAGTGTATGACTTTGCAGGACTAGTGTACATTTGCAGAATTGCTGTGAATTATGTGAAACAATTTGGAGTAGTTTAATGTGTGGCAACTGTTTTCATGGAACAAAGCTGAAATATAGTACACTGCAGTCATTTTAAGTTGTAACTGCTGGGTCAGGGTGGGAGGCGCCTGTGCAAAATAACTGACACTGTTGCTGTTTAAAAGGTCGCCATTTGTCTTTACAGGGCTAGTGTACATGTACAGAACTGGCATGATTGATGTGAAGCATCTTGGAATGCTTGTTTGGCTTCTGTTTGCATGGAAATTCACAGAACTGAAATACGATAATGGTTGTCATTTTTTTTTTATTACTGTCATCTGAAGTGTACACACGTAGCTATAACTGCTTGAGTGGGTGACTGAGCTGTATTTTGAAAGTAACTGACTACTTGCTGTTTTAATCAGTTTAAATAGTCACTATATGGCTTTCAGGAATAATGTGCATTTGTGTGACGTGAGATGGATTACTTAAATGGACTTCTGAGATGAGCACAGATACTATAATTTGTTGAGGATGGCTGTATTGGAAGATGAATAGCTGTCTGTTGTTGCTTGCAGGACTAATGTTAAATTTGTGAATCAGCTTGGATTACTGTAGTATGTGGCAACTATTTGTGTGGGGCAGGGATGAACAACATTACATAGCCATCCTCCTCTGTAATCAGATGTCTGAATTGTACACAGATGTGGCTATAATTGCCTGGTGGAAGTGGGAACTGTCTGGATGAAAGTAACTGACCTTGCGATTTGCTCAGATTAAACAATAATTGAAAAAATAAGGCATAAAAATCACCACAGAGCATCAGACCTTAAAAGCTTCTGGGGGCATGGTGGCCCATCCATACTCCAAAGCTGAATAAGGGAATTTTGACACAAGCATAGTACTGGCTTCTGTCTTGAACCCAACACCACCTAGTCAGAGTGGTCCTTCTCAGAGACGTGCATAGTAAATCTTTGTATTTGGTGTGGGGAGAGGGCTGGGTTGATGTCCTTATTTCTTTAATTATATTTCCATACTGCATAGATTTGCACAAGTCACCATACCGTGTTCTGGACTTGGAACAGTGTGGCCATTATTTCTTTAGCTTTCCTCTCAAATTTCAGAGGTGTGCACAGAGAGTTACTATAGCTTGTATAGAAGCAGTTTTCTGATCAGGTGTAACAAGTTGGAAAAGTTACTATAATAATTTATTTCCACTTTCCTCACCAGTCAGGCATCAGATATGTATACAGGTGGCTGTCTTTTTTTGGGAATGTTAGGAGGCATGCTATTTATATTTGTTGGCAGTTTAATTCACTTATTTCCCCCACAGTTATTACAGTGCAGTCCTAGTCAGTTAGTGTGTGTTGAAAGGATGCAGGGAAGAGAAAAGTATACCTGAATTGCTTTCCTTAATCAGGACGTTTTTAGGACATCTTTGAATTAAAGAGGTTGTGTAAAAAACTCTGAAATCACCTCAAAGCATCTAGAACCCCAATGATTTCTGGGATGTTCATCGTGTTACACTGCTGCAGTCATTACACTTGGGTTATCCTGCCGTCAGGCGGTCCCGTAGTCGGCCAGAGTTCCAAAGTCTTGGTCCGGTGTCTGTTGCTTTCGCTTCTTCCCTGACGTCAGTGCGTCAGGGTATAAGATGCATCCGACACCATTTTCTTCAGTCTTTCTTGCCGCGCGGTGCCCAAAGCAGAAGCAGTTCGCAAGTGCCGGTCAGCCAACTCCTGAGATTTTCGAAGTCGAATTTCAGATCCGAAGTCTTCAATAAAACTAAGTACCCCATTGGAGAAACTTTTTTCTTGCTTCAGACCGATGTCAGAAAAAGTTAATAATTGTATTTCTTGTGGGAAGCAAATACCTCATAAGGACTTCCACTCTTAATGTGTTCCATGCCTAGGCCCTGATCACGACGTCACTAGTTGTCGGTTTTGTACTAGATTTAACAAACGCACTATAAAAAGACGTTTTGATTTTGCTTTGCACTACTTTGGCCGAAGGTTCAATTATACTATGCCGTCGGATCAACCGACGACCTCAATGCCGAAAAAACGCAAAGACAAGGATAAAGATAGGCATCTGAGGTCCAAAACCGATGACGAAACCTCTTCTTGGCCAGTCGCCGGTTCTCAGTGAGGCGCTTTCGCAGCCCCTGACACCCGCTACCTCAGAGCCACAGGCCGCTTCCGACTCCCATGTGGAGACATCTAGGCCTCTGGAAACTCAAGGTATTGGGCCTATGGAAACTAATCCCTCAGATGGGTCCGGAGCCGCTGAGCAGGCGTCAGCTTCTGAGGGTGTTTTCAGACCTTCACAACTTACCATTAAAACAACAGCCAAGACAAAGGTACCATTAAAGACAAAGAAACAAGTACAGCATTCTCCTGGACAGTCCTCCATGCCTAAGAAACAGATGCTTAAAATGGCCGAAGACCTCATTACTCTAATCAGGGGTTCCCATCCCCCTCCTGAGAAAAGGCCTAGGCAGGATACAGACTATGATTCCTTTGATCAGGTTTCCATTTCCTCTGATTCCTCTTCAGACCAGGGATACTCTCTACCCCCCTATGAGGACTCTGATGCTGAAGAATCTATCCCTTCAGCCTATCCTCCTGAGGATTATTCTTTTGGGGAAAGTTTACATACCATGAGGGAGCATTTCCATTGGGAAAGTCAGGATTACTCAGAATCCAAGAAAAGGCTCAGCGATTTCCTTTTATTGCCTCAGCACAGGCCCCTGGCTATTCCGCCTGCGCTAGATATTGTGGATGATGTGTTCTCTGAATCCAGCTTATCTCCTGATTCTTTGCCCCCTGCTCCAGCCAAGCCAGATAGGTATTATAGAGTCCCTGACTCTCACAAGTTTCTTTACAAAAACCCTTCTGCTGACCCAGAAACTATTTCCCAGGGTCCAAAAGGGGTTAAGGCTTCCATTGCAAAAAATCCAGTACCCTCTGACAGAGATTCCAGAGCTTTGGATAGATGGGGGAAGAAAGTATACACTTCTGCAACTTCAGCAGTAAATTGCCAGTTTCACATGCTTAAGTACCAACAATATTGGCTCAGTTAAAACAGAAAATGCTTGCAAGCTCAGAAGCTCCTGATTGTAAAGAAATGCAGGATTTATTGCATGCAGTTGAACAGGTGGGAAAACATACTCTGCAATGTGGTTTTGATTCTTTAGAGGCCTCTTGTAGAGCCGCAGTTACAGGTTCTGTGATTCGAAGACATGTTTGGTTAAAAGAACAGAGTTTACCTGATCATGTTAAGGCAAAATTATTGGATGCTCCTTTACAGCATGATACCTTGTTTGGTTTTAAGGCAGAAGAGGTGTTAAAGAAAATGGAGGATAAAGCTAAATCTATGCAAACAGTCAAGGATTACTTACAGGTACAGCCACCTCGGTTTAGCAGAAATTGGCCAACAAAGAATTGGTCCTTTCCAGTGTCAGACAGGCCACAGAGAGGCAGATACAGACGCCCAAGAGGCAAATCTCAACCCCAAGCCTCAAACAGACAACGACAGTGGGGCACCTCAACCCCAAAAGGAGGTGAGGACAAGTCTCAACCTTACAGGAAACAGTCATGATGACTTTCCCCTTCGTACGCCAAGCATGTCCCTTTTGGAAGCCCCCTTTGGGGGAAAACTAGCACTTTTTTCTCAAAACTGGCAAACAATCACCCAAGACAAATGGGTTCTGAATATTGTGTCTCAAGGTTACAGGTTCCACTTTCATACTTTACCAAAGCTAAAAGCAATGCCAGACTTGCCACAAAATCAATGGGCAGAGGCACAAAAACAAATTTCAGACCTCATGGACATGAGAGCTATTCAAAAAGTACCACAACAGGAACAAGGACAAGGATTTTACTCAAGACTCTTCCTGGTCCCCAGAAAGGACAAGGCCTGGAGGCCCTACTAGACCTTTCAATTCTGAATACTTACCTGGATATTCCGAAATTCAAAATGTTGACATTACAGCAGCCCCATGCTGGGCAAGAAGGCTTGGCTTTTTACTCTGGACCTCAAAGAGGCATACCTGCATGTCCCTATCAGACAAAATTGCAGAAGATACCTCAGATTCAAAGCTGGTACAATTGCATTTTGAAGACAAAAAGGAATTCAAATTTATCCATACCTGGACGACTGCCTCATTCAAGCAGAGACAAAGGACATTCTTCTACCGCATCAGGCGTTTGTAAAAAGGTTGCTAATTTCTCTAGGGTACACAGTAAACGAAAAGAAGTCAAAAATAGTGCCCTCGCAACAGATTATATTCCTGGGTGCCAGCTTAAATACAACGGCCCAGATGGCTTACCTCACGCCAGACAAATAAGTTCAACTAACTCAATATTTTCAATTACTGGCAAAAAAGTCCCATCTCCCTGCAAGAAAAATTCTGCAGGCCCTGGGATTCAGCATCCTGCATACTACTAATACCATATGCCAGACTGCATATGAGGAAATTACAGTGGTACCTAAAAAGTGTTTGGACTCAACACACTCACAGTTTAGAAGAAGTAATACCAATGATTCCCTGCCTACAACAGGAGTTTTGATCGTGGGCACAGGCATGTCACCTAAACAAATGTCAGCCTTTTACCCAACCCACAGCCAGGCAAACTCTAACAACAGATGCTTCGGATTACGCCTGGGGAGCACACATGGCAGGAAAATGCATTCAGGGCAAGTGAACCACAGACCAGATGCATCTTCACATCAATCAAAAAGAGATGTTGGCTGTACAAAATGCCCTAACAGCTTTCAAGGACCTTCTACATCCAGGACAATTATTACTAAAGACAGACAACACCACAGTAATGTGGTACATAAACAAGCAAGGGGGCACTCATTCTTATCCCCTACGCAGGCAAGCCATGACCTTGTGGAACAGAGCGCTAACGTATCAACTTCACGTGCAAGCACAATTCCTGCCAGGAAAGAAAAATACTCTGGCAGACGATCTAAGCAGAAATATCATGGACCCTCACAAATGGAAATTGATTCCACAAATCTTCAGCATGGTAACGCAAAAATGGGGATGCCCAGACATAGATCTGTTTGCCTCCCCACTGAATTGCCAACTACAAAAATTCTGCACAAGGACTTATCACAAACAAGCATGGAAAGTGGATGCTCTTTTGTTCAGCTGGAAAAACCTAAAAGTTTATGCCTTCCCGCCACTGCCTCTCCTTTCAAAGGTACTCCTAAAAGCTAGACAAGAAAAACCACAGATGATCCTGATTGCTCCAGACTGGCCACTCCAGCACTGGTACCCTATCTTAAGGAAATTGACTCAAGGCCCGCCATGGATTTTGCCTCAAATTCCACACCTTCTGACTCAACAAAACAATCAGATCCTGCACGGTCAGCTCAAAACCCTAAACCTGGCTGCATGGCAGATACATTAGTCCAACAGGCAACACCTCTCTCTAAAGCTGTTATGGATGTCATTTTGGAGGCCAGGAGGCCTAGCACCAGGAAAGCTTACTCAGAAAAATGGAAAAGATTCTGCGCCTGGAACCAGGCTCAAAGCCTTGACCCTCTTGTTCCAAACATTCCTCAGATTTTACAATACTTAACTGAGATGCTGGACAGAGGCCTATCCTTCTTATCAATTAAGATCCACGTCTCTGCCATTTCAGCACATTACAACACGGATTCTCCTTTATTCTCTCATCCCTTGCTAAAGCAGTACCTCAGAGGGGCTACAAACATAAGACTGCCCAGGAGACCACCAACACCAACTTGGGACCTCAGTTTCGTTTTGGAAAAACTGACCCTACCACCTTTTGAGCCAGCCAATACAGCCGATCTAAAATTTTTATCATGGAAAACAGCTCTGCTCCTGGCAGTAACTTCAGCACGAAGAGTCTCAGAGCTACAGGCGTTAATGGCAGTGGAAACTTTTATAATTTTTCATCAGGACAGGGTATCTTTAAGGACAAACCCTACCTTTATGCCAAAGGTGGTATCTAGTGTGGCTCTTAACCAAACCATCCATTTGCCAACTTTTTATCCAAACCCCCAGAATAAAGGGGAGAAACTTCTGCATTCTTTGGACATACACAGGCAGCTACGCTTCTACTTGGACAAAATAAAAGCTTTCAGGAAAACTGAGCAACTATTTGTAGCATATGCTGCAGAATCACAGGGCAAGGCTATCTCAAAGCAGACTGTATCCAAATGGATAGGACACTGTATTTGGTACTGCTACACACAGCATGGAAAATCAGTCCCAAATAACATTAGGCCACATTCCACCAGGGCAACAGCCTTTCTCAGAGGAGTACCTACCAAGGAAATTATGGAGGCTGCAACTTGGAGTTCAGTGCACACCTTTACCAAGCATTACCACCTGCCTCTTTACTCTAAATCCAGGGCAGGATTTGCCACTGCAGTTCTGCAGGGCCTCATAGCCAATCCTAACTCTTTATAGACCAGCCACCCAACCTTAGCTTTGGGTTTCTACCCAAGTGTAATGACTGCAGCAGTGTAACACGATGAACATAGTACCGTTTTTTACCTACCATAAATGTAGATGTTCGAGTGTTCACACTGCTGCAGTCCAGGTTACCCTCCCTCCATCCCCTCTGAACTAGCTGGACTTACCTATACCTTTCTATCCTATACAACCTGTGTGGTGTATTTGCTTGCAACTGAAGGTATTTTTATTTTATATCTATATTTTTGATTAGCAATATGTATTGCCTACCTACTTGGGGGCACCTGACATCTGGGGCAAGAAAAACTGAAGAAAATGGCATCAGATGCATCTTATATACCCCTGGCACACTGACGTCAGGGAAGAAGCGACAGCAACCGACGCCGGACCAAGACTTTGGAACTCTGGCCGACTATGGGACCGCCTGATGGCAGGATAACCCAAGTGTAATGACTGCAGCAGTGTGAACACTCGGACATCTACATTTATGGTAGGTACAAAACTGTACTTTTCGAAAGTCCCCTAGATCCCTAACCTACTGCAGTTATCTCCTCCACAGTTACCAGTGTGCAGTCTTGTCTACTTAGGACATGTTGAATGAATAAATGCATGAAAAAGGCACATAGAGAGCCAGGGCTGAATGTTTCTGTACCTTTAAGACCTGTATTGAAGGCTCACAGTGTGGTTTCTTCTTCTTTTGGCTTTTCCCTGTTAGTGGTCTCCACAGCAGATCACCTGTCCGCTCATGATTGACAGTAGAGTTTTACAGTGTCGAGTTGCCAGCCCGACGCCCAACCTTCCAGAGAAGGCACACACACACATACCTAGAGCCAATTTAGAATGTCCAATCCACCTACAGCATGTCTTTGGGATGTGGGAAGAAACCGGAGCACCCCGAGGAAACCCACATGACCACAGGGAGGTTATGCAGACTCTGCACAGAAGGCACCCCAGCCGAGGATCGAACCAGAGAACCTCTTGCTGTGAGGCGACAACGCTAACCGCTGCACCACCGTTTATTGATCTTAATTATTAGCCATGTTTTATTGGTTGCATGTTAATTATAAGTTTGTTATATATGTGCTTTATTTGATGTGATTTTATGGTCTGAAGAAGCAGATTGTTCCAATAAAGCGTTTACCTGTATTAAAGTTTTTTTCTTTGATTTTTATCCACTGTGTTGGTTTGTATTACGTTTATTTTGTTTTTATTCTCCTTGTGAGCTTGCTGATTTAGTACTACCTGTTAACCAAAAGGTTTGGTTTGTTTTAGTTATGTGAAGAAATCAGCTTTGATGCACTCTGAGCCGTTTGAATCTCAGAGCTGGGGTGTTAACTCTGACAGGATGGAATAGGATCAGAGGTCTTCAGATACTTTCCTTCCTTCTCTTAGACGCATTAGCATTTGATAGTTTGGCTGAGGTGTCAACCATTGAACCCAATCATGTGGCTTCCAGAGCTGAATCACCTTCAGGAGTTTCAGCTTCTGCAGCGGGGTGCTCTGGATCCATCTTGAGCTCACCGTTCAAGGCTTTTGTGAGAGTACTGTCTGAGCCTAGTGAGGGAGATCTACCCTCTCAGAGCTGGATCCAACCCATCCCCAGAGGATTCCCTAGGATCCTAAGCCTGCTGTCGTGGTTCTGTCAAGATAGCCAGTTTATGAATGCTTTGAGCCTGTTCTCTCAGGAGAGACTGCTTCTGTTTCTGAGTCCTTTCCTGAACCTCCCACAGCAGAGGTTCACTGGAAACATAAGTGTAAGAGGCACATAGATTCCCTGCAGATGCCCGACCACCAACACTGATTTTGATGAAGGTGATGGTTCCCCTAGATTCCCCGTTGAGGATGTCTCATTCAGAGAGATTCTTAAACTTCTAAGCAAGAAAGGGGGCTGGTCTACCCAAGATCCTTCTGCTGAGGAATCCGTGTTCCTTGAAGCTTTCCATTCTGGCCCATCTACTAATTGAGTGATTCTCCCCCTGCAGATGTGATGATAGATCTGATCTCATCCCTGGCATGGAAAGAACCAGACACAGCTAAACCTATCCTCAGGAAGCCTGGTACGTTTTTGGTAGCTCCAAAAAACGGACTGCATTCAAGCAAGGGCCCCACAGGAGATTCCATTGTAGTGGCGGTGGCCACTAAGAAGGAACTTATGGATGAGAGCTGCTGTGTCCATCCACCTAACAGTGAGTCACTTGTGTCGTACAGGAGCAGGAAGTGTGTATACACCTCATCTGTATTATTGGTGAGACTGCTGAATTACCTGGTGCACATTACTCACTTTCAGAGAGATTTGACAATGGAGATCACTAAATCTGTCCCAGTGACCATGTCTGCAGATCAAAAGAAAACTATTGATTCACAGTTGTCTACCCTACAATCACTTTCCAGTGTCACTGCGTGCCTTATTTCTAATGTTGTAGAGCGTGCGTCTAAAGCAGTCTGTGAAGGCATTTCCATCAGAAGGCACACCTGAGTGCGTGCGGCTTTGCAATTTTTTGGAACATTTCAAGACATCCTTCATTAATGCCCCTTATGGTGGATCAGCCTTGTTTGGTCCCATAATCAAAGAAACCATCTCCAACAAGAAGGATGGCAAATCCCTTTCTGCCATAGCAGTCAAATTCTTTACTCCTTAAAGAACCTTCTCCAGAAATCAGAAGGGAGGGAGGTAAGATAATTTGGTTTCAGAAATCCCAGGGTTTTTCGTCTGACACTTCTGGAGAAAATATTCCAGAGGCAGAATGGAAAACTCTTATAATGGATATCTCTCAAGGGGCAGAGGTAGCCTGCAAAATCTAGACTTCAGGGGTCCTTTCTCAGAGAAGTTTTTCAACCGCTCCTGAATGTTTGCCTGACTGTCATACTCTGGAAGCAGTCAGGGAGTGGTTGTCCCTGCATTCAACAACCTGGACGTTCATCATTCAAGACAAACAGATGAAGAGGATTGTAACCAGAGACTATGTCATACACTTTCACACACACACGCACACACACGCATGTGCGCACACACACACACACACACACACACACACACACACACACTTCAGAAAATCATTCCTTATTTTCCATCCTCAGAACTGGAAGTAGCTACTTCAGAAAAAAATAAGCTTGTAAGAAATTCATTCATCACAGATGTCTCTTCAGACCAGAGAATTTATTCAAGGTTAATTTTAGTGCCAAAGAAAAATGGGGACTTAAAGCCAATTTTGGACCAAAGCTAATTAAACAGTTTTGTAAAACAACATTCCTGATGGTCACAGTTCAGTTCATTCTTCCCTTACTGAGGAAGAATGACTGGATGTACTTGATAGATTTTCAGGATATGTACTTCTACATAAAGATGGATAGGTACTCCAGGAAGTATCTTCAGTTCTGGCTGGGAAGCAGTTATTTCTAGTTCAGAGCACTGCCCCTTGAACTCACCATAGCCCCCCTGGGTGTTCACCAAGTGCATGGCAGTAGTGGCAGCTCATCTGTGATTGCAGGGTTCCTGTGTATTCCCATACCTGAATGAATGGCTCTTTACTGTCCCTACCAGGAATCTACTAATTCAAGCCATGGACTCCTTGCTTCAGCTCTGCACAGACTCTGGGATCACACTGAATTTACAAAAGTAGGTTAGAACCAGTTCAGTCTTTGGAATTCATCAGAGCAACTTTAGACACAAGAATTCAGATAGAGAAACTGTCCCCTTCAAGAATTGTATTTCTTCTCAACAAGCCCTAGAACTTCTATCACACCAGAAGCCATATGCAAGACTAATTCTTTGCCTTATATGCTCCATGGCCACTTCAATCACATTAGTACCACTGGCCAGATTCTATATACATGTTCTTCAGAAAACAACCTTTATCATTTCTAGTTAGTCTACTGAACATTTGCAGAACCCATGTATAGTTGTCTCCTATCCTACATGAACGTCAGTTCATTCTCCCTCTTCCCCAAGCCGCACTGAACATGAACGCTTCCCAACTGAAGTGGGGGTGGGGCATTTCTTTGGAAAAATGGTCCAAAGCACATGGTCACAGATAGAGGTCATTCTTCTCATCAGTATGTTGGAAATGAGAGCAGTCCTGCTAGCACTGCAGGCCTTTCAGGACAGTCTCCCCTTGAGTGTGGTTTCCATCCAGACAGACAACATGGCAATTGTTTGGTACATCGCCAAACTTGGAGGGATCAGATGTGGCAGTGGGCGATATCTTTTTGTAGTTTTCTAGTTGCAAAGTATATCCCGGGAAAACCCAACATACTAGCAGACAAGTTGAGCAGTTCTATCCTGCTCCCTCACAAGTAGTCCTTCAACTAATCAGTAACTGTGCAGATTTTTAGCTACTGGGGCCAACTGTGTTGCAGTCTCTTTGCCTCTTCCCATGACACCAAATGCACCAAGTTCTTCACTCTAATTCCCATGAGGGGGAGTCAACCAAACACACCCTTGACCCACTGGACTTCTTTACGCCTTGCCCCTGATGCCCCTGATTCCAAAGCTCCTACAGAAATCATTAACATTGAGGGTCATGGTAATCCTCATGACTCCTTATTGGCCTTGACAAGTGTGGTTTCTCTTCCTCCTACTGTATCTAATTCACCCTCCTTGGGTATTAGGGTTAATATTAAGATCGACTTTCTCATCTGTTGGGATTCCTCACCCGAACATTCAGTCCCTCAAATTGACCACTTGGTTTCTCCAATTCCAGTAACTTTCAATAGTTCAGGTTGTCATTTTCAGTTGTTCACATCTTATCCTCCTCCCAGAAACCTTCTAGGAAGGTTTATAAAAGCATATGGAAAATGTTTTCCATTTGGGTTGTGGAGAAAAATATTGATCCTTTTTCAGCCCCTCTTCCAGTAATCTTGGGCTTCCTTACAGATCTCTTCCGAGGTGGAGCCAGCAATTCCACTATAAAGGTATGGTTAGCTGCAATTTCTTCCTTCCACATGGGGGAAATCACAAACCCATAGCTTCTCTTACATTGTTCAATGCTTTCCATTTCGATACATTTCTACTTTGGCCTCCTCTTAGAGATCCAGTTCTTATATGGGATATTACTGTTATTTTTCAGGCCCTGACTTGGCTCACCCTTCTAACCTGCTGCAAAGGTTGACCTGAAGTTTTTATGCTGGAAAACCTTATTTCTGGTGGCTATCACTTCTGCCAAGAGAATTTCTGAGCTTCACGCCTTATCCTTAAAACCTCTGTACCTATTTTTCCCTAAGGACAGTGTGCCTTCGAGAACCAACTCTTCTTTTCTCCCAAGGTGGATTCTGAATCATCCATTAATCATCCCATACATCTTCCAGTTTTCTTCCCAAATTTCTCAAACAAGAGTGAATATACTTTTTATTTACTGGATGTTCATCATTAGACAAAACCCTTTAGAAAATCTGATTAGTTATTTGTGTGCTTCGCCACTGTTAAATTGGGAAAATCAGTATCCAAAGTCTTTTATGCTGGTAAGCTCAGTGCATTTCCTTTGTTTATCAGAAAAAGCTGTTTATTTGTCCTCAAAAATTAATTCTACCAGATTTATGTCTTTATCTGCAGCCTTTTTCTCCAGGATTCCATTTAATAAATTGTATGCTGCACATACCTTGTCTAAAGTTCATACCTTCATCTCACATTACGAATTGGATATGCAGTCCAGATGCAGGGCTTCCTATGGTTTAGCTGCGCTCTGGAATATCCTTCCATGAGGCCTTCCAGGTATAAAGATAGCTGGAGATTGTCCCATTTGCTGAAGAATGGATGGAAAAGACAGCACCAGATACGAGAGTTATGTACTCACCATAACGTTAGAGCTGAGTTGTCTGTTTACATCCTTTCCTCTTCTACCCTTCCCCCTCCTTATTTTGTGAAAGTATATTTTGTTTACTATATACTGCTTAGATGGATCTAGCTGACCTTTCTCTGGCTCCTGAAGGTCCTGTCTTTCTTTACCCCTCTCTCCTTAAGCAAGTTATTAGTATTTAAGTCTGCTGCACACACCTATATTTTAAAATTTCCATTACCTTTTTTGAGCAGGCAAACTCAATCTGCAGTAACTCGCTATTCTCACAGGGATTATGGATAGCAAGAGGAGCCTGAACACCAGATCCAGAGTTTGGAAGTGGCCAGATGCAAGATTGGATCCAAGGCCTATTCTTTGAGAAGAGGATGGAAACAGACTACACAGATCTACCCATATCCTTCCATTTCACTGTTGCAATATTCCTTACAATAGGGATCCCATGCCAAGGGTGGCTCGATGTCCGACCAGTATACCAAAGCCTTTAGGTTGTTTTAAGGTAAGCCGTACATCACATGTATGCTCCCCGTTAGTACTGTAGGGCATTAAGGTGATGTCCAGACATACCTTCCTCAGAACTTTTTTGCCAACAGTCCGAACACCATCTTGTTATCGTCTGTCCAAGCATTTGCTTTGTTGCTGGTTCCACAAGCTGTTTTCAGAGAAGTACCCCACTGGGTTCTTTTGCTCCTATCTTTTTTCCTTTTATTTGTTGCTTGTGGGGATTTATGTCATCCAGAAAGGGTAAATGCTAGAGCGGGATACAGATTCCCAATAAAAACCTTCACCAGCAGTGCCTATTTTGTCTCAGTGCTTCCAATGACCATATGTCCTGTTCCATTGGTCAGGCTTTCATCCCAAAGACTCTCTGCAGTCGGCTTTCCTCTTTGGCCTTGTATATAGAGACCCAACATCTTAAGCTTTTAGCAAAAGACACTATGGAGGGCTCAACTTTCCACTCTGAGTGTCAGCCATCTGTGAAGAAGGCGGCCAGGAAGTCTCGGTCCGATTCTTCTGCTGTTGGATACCTCTGTCATGGCCCCTTCAGAGGTCAGCATGGAACTCGCCTCGCTCATGTCCGGGGAGGTTTTGCTGATATCTGCTTTGGATGTTCAGGTGGAACTGTGGCTGATCATTACTGAAAGGCCTAGAAGTATTCCTCAGATATTGGTTAGAGAGGAAGTTCCAGCTATGATTGTGAAATGTTGCCCAGTGTCTGAGCCTTCTAAGTTTTACAAGGCAAACATCCCTTTGAAAAACCAACAAAACACAAGCCATGTTTCTCCTACTCCTAAGGACCCTTAGAGTGAATGGCAGAATTTCATTCAGGGTTTGTTTAATGCCCTTATGGCTTTGAAACTTTCTGAAGAAGTTTCTGTTTCTACTCCACCTTGGTTGTCAACTCCTCTTAAAAGGCCTAGGGAACAGGATTTCTGTGAGAAAAAGGGGGATTCAGATGAGGAATCCCTTGCTTATTCATCCCAGATTCCTTCTTTTTTAGACTGTGGCTCTGAGGAAGAGGAGTCTACTAGTCCCGACACTCCCTTTGGGGAGCTTTCCTTCGGGGACATAATTTCCAGGATGATGGAATTTTTTAAATGGAATTGTGCTCAGGTTTCTGAGGTGCAGAAGAGGTATTACGAGCTTCTGCAGATAGTCTCCCAGACCATCTGCTGTCCCTTTTGTTTTGGCTGCCTTGTTGGATGCCTTTTCTACTGCATCTCAGGCTCCAGACTCCCCGCCCCCTGCCCCCCAAAAAACTGACAGGTTTTACAGAGTGCCTGAGGATTGTAAATTCCTTTATAGATGTCCTTCAGCTGACCCCTCTGTGGTGTCTGTGGCATCTGACAAGCCATCTCAGTTACTGCCTTCTACAAAACTTCTTCCTTCTGATAAAGACAGTAGGACTATGGAAAGACTAATTAAGAAGGTTTATACGTCTGCTACATTGGCTAGGGCTGTTAATTACCAGACTTGCATGTCCAGATATTTTTGGCTGTTCTTTCTCTGGCCTGTCAGGTAATTTCTGACATTCCTGATTCTGAAGGGAAGACTTCTGTTCTCTCATTGTTGGGGATGACTTCTGAGGTGGGTCGCCATTCTATTAAGTGTAATTATAATGTAGCAGAGGCCTCTTCCAGAGCTGCTGATTTTCTTCGTGTTTCACTGTTGCAGTCATCACATTTGGGTTATCCCTGCCAGGGTAACACTCAGCCGGCCCGAATATCAGAGGCTTAGTATTTGTGCCTCGGTTGCTGTCGCTTCAGGATTGACATCAGTTCGTCAGTAGTATAAAGTAAGGCAGCCGACGCCATTACATCAGTCTTTCTTGCCGTGGAGCCTGAAGCAGCAGTTCGCATGAGTGCCAGTCGGCCACTACCTGAGTTTCGTCTACCGATTTGAAGCTGAAGTCTTCTAAAGCGAAGTACAACATTGGGGATCCTTTTTTCTTGCACTAACAGATGTCAGAAAAAGTTAACAATTGTCTCGCCTGTGGAAAGCAAATAACACAATGAGACTTTCATTCTTATTGCATCACTTGTTTAGGCCCAGACCATGACGTCCCCTGGTGTCATTTCTGTGCTTTGTTCAACGCCACAACTATCCATCGTCGGGCCCTTATTGTAGCTAGATATTTTTGCTTACAGTCCTTGAACTCCGATATGGCTTTGGTAAGCCATCCGACAGCAGATCTGAAAAAACATAAAGATAAAGACAGAGACAGATTGCACAGGTCCAAACCTACCGATGTTTCTGTTAAGCTAGTTGTCAGTTCTCCATTCCTCAGTGAGGCGCTTTCGCTGCCCCTGATGCCAGCTTTTGTGGATTCGCAGGCCACTACCGAGACCCTTTCGGAGTCCGGTATGCTGCAAAACTCTTCTTCGACTAAAGATTCTGCAGTCGTCTCTACCTTGGATGGGTCCAAGCACTGGCTTCCTAGGAAGTCCTCGCACTACCGATTTTCGACACAAATCGATGTCTTCTTTCTCAACTATCGTTCTTTCGAAAATTTACCGAGTTGCTTAGGCCCAGGGTATGAAACACACCCAAGAAACTGATGACCCAATCTCATGCACCTGCTTCCTTGCCTCAGTCTCAAATGCTTAAAATGGCAGAAGACCTTATCATGCTGATCAGGAGAAGCCAAGCTATCCCCTCCAAAAAGAAAAGAGATCTGTCCCCTGTAGTTTTGTCTGAACAAGAGTCAGATGACTCTGATGCATCTGAATATGAAGACATGCAACCCCTCTCTGCTTATGAGGATTCTGATGCAGAGGATTCCATCCCTTCCACCTCTCCTCCAGAGGATTTTTCCTTTGGGGAAACCCTTCATACCTTAAGGGAGCATTTCCAGTGGGAAAGTCAGGACTACCCTCAGTCTAAAAAGAGACTCAGGGGAATTCTTAGATCTTCCACAGCACAGACGCTTGGCCATCCCACCAGTCCTGGATGTTGTGGAGGATGTTTTCCTAGAATCCAGCTCGACTCCTGACAGCCTCCCTCCTGCACCCAGAAAACCAGACAGGTACTATAGAGTCCCTGACTCGCACAAATTTCTTTTTAAAAATCCTACTGCTGACCCTGAGGTAATTTCTGAAGGGCTTAAAGGGATTAAAGCAACCTCTGCTAAGAATCCCACCCCCTCAATTAGGGATTCCTGAGCACTAGATAGATGGGGTAAAAAAAGGTATACACCTCAGCTGCTCTTGCTATCAGGGCACTAAATTGTCAGTTCCATATGCTAAAATTTCATCAACATACCCTGGAACTCCTCAAACAAAAAAGTCTTCCTTTCCTGCTTGTGCAGAATCTAAAGAGTTACAAGAGTTAATGCATTCTGGAACTCAAGTAACTAAACACACTTTGCACTGTTGTTTTGACGCCCTAGAAGCTTCTTGCAGGACAGCAGTCACCGGATCTGTCATTAGAAGGCATGCATGGCTTAAGGAACAGCCCTTGCCAGACCATGTCAAATCTAAATTGTTGGATGCCCCCTTGCACAAAGACAACTTATTTGGCACTAAGGCAGAAGAGGTCTTAAAAAAGATGGAAGAAAAAGCAAAATCTATGCAGACAGTTAGGATTTCTTACACGTCCAGCCACCCAGATTCAGCAGGCATTGTCCCACCAAGCACTGGTCCTTTCCTGCTCCCACTAAGCCAGTCCAGCCCAGACCTCAGGGAACCAGACCCCCCAGGCAACAGCCATAAGGAATGCAGCGAGCGAAGCAGTGGACTACCTCCACTTCAAAACCAGGGAGTTCTAAGCCACCCCTTATGGTAAGAACTCACAATCACCTCCCCCACTCCCTCCCTCTGCCCGCCTTCACTTTCCCCAGGAGGAAAACTCTCCTTTTACGCAAGCACCTGGGCCACCATTACCAATGACCACTGGATTCTCAACATAGTGTCCCAGGGATACAAATTTTTATTTCCACACCCTTCCTGCCGCAAAAGGGTTCCCAGATTTACCTCCAAACCAGTGGGCAAAGGCACAAAAACAAGTCCTTTCCCTGTTCTCTATGAGGGCAGTAGAGCACGTTCCTGCAGAACAGTGAGGCTAAGGTTTCTACTCCAGACTTTTTCTGGCACCCAGAAAAGAGGGCATCTGGCAACCCCATCCTCGATCTATCCATTCCAAACACCTTCCCCTCCAGCAGCTGCTACCCATGCTCTCCAAGGATGCTTGACTAGCCACCCTAGATCTAAAAGAGGCCTACCTCCATATTCCTGTCAGGGAATCATGCAGGAAATATCTCCGTTTCAGGGCAGGATCTCAGCACTTTCAGTTCTCTATGCTTCCCTTTGGATTATCTGCTGCTCCCAGAGTTTTCACAAAATGTCTGACTCCGGCCATTGCCTTTTGCAGACAAAGGAATATCCCAGATTTACCCATACTTAGATGACTGCCTAATTCAGGCAGACAGCCAGGAAAAGCTGCTCAAGCACCTACCTCCCTAGGGTACACAATCAACGAAAAGAAATCCAAACAGGTGCCCACCCAAAGGATTATATTCCTGGGAGCAAGCCTGGACACGGCATCCCAGATGGCATTCCTTACACCAGAAAAGCAAGATTTCCTGACAGCCTACTTCTCTCAATTAGCCAGCAGACCCCAGCTATCTGCAGGGAAAATACTGCAAGCTCTGGGGTTCATGGCATCTTGCATACTACTCATTCCATATGCCAGACTGCATATGAGGAAACTTCAGTGGTACCTAAAAAGCCTTTGGTGGCAACACCCTCAAGACCTGGAGACTCTTATACCTATAATTCCTTGTCTCAGAAAAGATTTTCTTTGGTGGGCAACAGCATGCTCCCACAACAAGGGACTACCTTTCTCACCACCCCCCATGCCGCCCAGACCCTCACCACAGACGCATCAGACTATGCCTGGGGTGCACACCTGGATGGCAGGTGCATACAGAGCCAATGGTGCCCCCAGCACATCCCACTGCACTTCAACCAAAAAGAGATAATGGCTGTCCAGCACACCTTGATAGCTTTCAAGCCCCTTCTCTCCCCAGGAGTTGTCCTGATCAAAACAGACAACACCACTGTAATGTGGTATATCAACAAGCAGGGTGGGACTCACTCCTACCATCTATGCAGGCTGGCCGTGACCCTTTGGCACACAGTCTCTGCCATGCAACTCCACCTGTTAGCACAATTCCTACCAGGTTCTCTCAACTCTTTGCCAGACCAATTAAGCAGAAATCTTCTGGACCCACACGAGTGGCAGCTTAACAGAAGAACCTTCTCCCTAATAACTCAGAAATGGGGCATCCCGAAGGTCGACCTTTTTGCCTTCCACACCAACCATCAGCTCAGCAAATTCTGCACCAGGGAGCATCACTGCATGGCTTGGAAAGTGGATGGCCTGTCCTTCCCCTGGTTCAGTCTATCGGTCTTTGCCTTTCCTCCACTACCTCTCATCCCCAGGGTACTGCTCAAAGTAAAGGAGGAAAAACCAAGGACAATTCTTATAGCTCCAGACTGGCCTCGCCAGCACTGATACCCCTTGCTGCACAGTCTGTCCCTACTGCCACTATGGCATCTTCCTCTGATTCCAAACCTCCTGACCCATAGTGAAGGGGAATTCATCCATCCCCAATTGCAGACAGTCAATTTGGCAGCTTGGCTTATTCCCAAATCCCCGATCATTCTGCCAACCTCAGTAAACAGGTTCTAGATGTTATACATGAGGCCAGATGCCCTAGCACTAGAAAGTCTTATGCTGACAAATGGAAAAGGTTTTGCACCTGGATTCAGGCTAAGGGAGCCAATACGGCACAGCCCTCCCTCCCTCTCATCCTGGATTACTTAGCTTACGTACTGCATAGTGGCCTGTCTTTTTCCTCTATTAAAATTCATGCCTCTGCTACCTGTGCTCATTTTCCCCCTGAGCAGCCCCTTTTCTCACACCCCTTGATCAAACAGTTCTTAAGAGGGGCTAGCAACTTGAGGCCACCCAGAAGAGCACCAGCCCCAGCCCCAGCTTAGGACCTTAACTTTGTGTTGGAAAAGCTCGCCCTGCCCCCCTTCGAACCAGCTTCTTCTGCAGAGCTAAAATTTCTCTCCTGGAAAACAGCTTTCCTTCTGGCCGTCACTTCAGCCAGAAGAGTCTCCGAGCTGCAAGCACTCGTGGCTGTGGAACCCTTCATCATCTTTCATGCTGACAGGGTATCCCTCAGGGCTAACCCATCCTTCATGCCCAAGGTGGTGTCCAGTGTGGCTCTCAACCAATCCATTCATTACCCCACCTTTTTTCTTAATCCCTAGAACAAGGGGGAAAGGATCCTGCACTCTCTAGATGTGCACAGACAGCTCAGATTCTATCTAGACAGGACTAAATCCTTCAGAAAGTCTGATCAATTGCTTTATAGCTTTGCTAGAGGGGCAGAAGGCAAAGCCATCTCCAAACAAACCATTTCCAAATGGATAGCACACTGCATCCATTTCTTCTACAAACAACACTGAAAGCCTCTCCCCAAGGGGGTCAGGACTCACTCCACCAGAGCAGCCTCCACCTCTGCAGCTTTCCTCAGAGGAGTCCCCACCAGGGACGTCCTGGAGGCTGCCACCTGGACATCTGTTCACACTTTTATCAAACATTACCACCTGCTTCTCTTCTCCAAATCCAGGGCAGGGTTTGCATCTGCAGTCTTGCAGGGCATACTAGCCAGCCCCTGGTTTCCTTAACTGCCTCCACCTATTTCCTCAACTTTGGGAATCAACCCAAATGTGATGACTGCAACAGTGAAACACGAAGAACATAGTACAGTTGTGTACACTTACCATAAATGTAGATGTTCGAGTGTATTCACTGTTGCAGTCCTGCTTTCCCTCCCTCCATCCCCCTTTTTTCTTCTCTTTCCTTACAAGGGACATATTGGTATTTACTTTCTACTGGTGAGGTTCTTCCACCATTACCTGGCTCCTACTTGGGGGCTCCTGACAGGTTAGGGCAAGAACAACTGATGTAATGGCATTGGCTGCCTTACTTTATACTACTGATGACCTGACATCAGTCCTAAAGTGACAGCAACTGATTGAGAAATACTAAGCCTCTGGTATTTGGGCTGGCCGAGGGCTACCCTGGCAGGGATAACCCAAATGTGATGTTTGCAACAGTGAATACACTTGAACATCTACATTTATGGTAAGTGTACATAACTGTACTTTTTTGGTTTTGTGTTGAGGAGATATTCCTGGCTTTGGCTTCAGCCTTTGCTTGATGATATTAAAGCTAAGTTGGATGCTCCTCTGGGTAACAAACAATTATTGGTGCAGCTGCTGCCGATTTGTTTGACCCTTCAATATAAGGGCAAGGCTTTGCAGGAGCTTAAAAATGTTTTTTGTTTCTCCTGTACCTAAATTTCAAAGAAATTATCGTAATAAGCCGGCCTTTGTTCATAGACAATGTTGTCCTGGTCTCAAGGGTAAGGGGGAGTTAAAAGGGCTCCTCCTGCTAAAGCTACCCAGACTCCTGTGATCCAGAAAACTCCTTTTCCTGACAAACTAGGTGCTGACTGACTATCCTGTTCTTCTCAGCCACATTCCTCTCTCTCCATGTTTCTTTATCCCTTCCAGTTTTGATAAAGATTATTCAGGATTCCTGTTTTTTTTTCCATTTTTCTGCCCGGGTATTACATGGTCTGGAAATCTCTTCCCCATTTCAGGGTTATTTCTCAGCCTCCTCCGGAACAGTTGGTTTTCTTTCCAGGTGTGCTTCATGATCTGTTGACTCTGGGAACTTATTAAGGAAGTTCCAGTTTCCCAAAGGAGGAAGGGGTTTACCTCCAGAATGTTTTTGGTTCCCAGGAAAGAGGACACTTGTAGACCCATTCTAGACCTCTCTCATTTAAACACCTTTCCAAAGGTTCCTTCCTTTCAGATGTTGTCTCTTCATACTTTGTTTCCTCTGCTGATTCCTCAGGATTTTCTAGCGTCTCTGGAAGTTTTTGCATTTTTCTGTTGCTTTCTGACATTTTCAGTTCTCTGCTTTGCCCTTTGACCTTTCTACTTCCCTGAGGATATTCACCAAATGTCTTGCTCCTGTGATTGCTTTTTGCAGGCTGAGAGAGATACATATATTTCCCCACTTAGATGATCTCCTGCTTCAGGCATCCTCTCCAGAGATTCCACTGCAGCATCTGCACTTTGCCATTTTCCTTCTGCAAAGCCTGGGGTTCACTATAAATTTCCAAAAGTCCATTCTGACTCCATCACAGGATCATGTATTTCTAGGGTGCAGGATCCAGACTATTCCAATGCTGGCATCTCTGCCTCCTCCCAAGCCCTTGACTCTCATTTCTTTCTTTCAATCCCTTCTTAATCTTGCTGTGATTAAGACCAGAATGTGTTTCTGAGAGCTCTGGAATTTATGGCCTCCACAATTTCTAGGCTCCCTTTTGCCATACTCCACATGAGAAAACTTCAGTGGTTTCTAAAGTCAATTTGGCTTCAGTATTCTCATCCCCTGGACTTGTTAGTTCCTCTTCTTCCATGCCTCAAGCTGGAATGTCAGTAGTGAATTCAGCAATTGACTCTCAATCCAGAGCTGCCTTTTCAACCCCCTCTTCCCTCTAAGGAGCTGTTCACAGACACATCAGATGTGGGATGGGGGCATCCTTCAGCTCTGTAAAGATGCAGAGTCCGTGGTCACCTCAACAAAGGAAAGACCACCTCAGTGTCAAGGAGATAAAGAGCTCTTCTGATGGCTGTTTAAGCATTTCACCCTTTATTCTCTCCAGGGCTTCTCAAGGTGTTTACAGACAATACCACAGTGATGTGGTATGTCAACAAGCAAGGGGGTTGATATCTTGCCTCCTTTGCCAGTTGGCTGTTATAGTGTGGGATCTATCTGTCCAGTATCGTGTGACCCATCAGACAGTTTCTACTCCGTCAGGGCAGAACATTTTGACAAGACTCTCTGAGTAGGTCCATAACACAATCACAGGAGTGCATGCTTCACAAGGATGTGTTTTGGACATTGTCCAAGGGGGGTACTCCTCAAGTAGATCTATTTGCCTCCCTTATGATCAGACAGATTCATTTTTTTTGTGCCAGAGCCCCAGGTCCTATGGTCTGGAAGGTGGACACCCTCTCTTTTTTCCTGGAAGGGGATGTTTCTTTATGCCTTTCCTCCCTTTCCCCTCATTCCAAAAGTCCTGTTCAAAGTACAACAGGATGCTCCCAAAATCTTGCTGGTGACTCACTTTTGGCCAGACACCATTGGTTCCCTCCTGTTCTGCATTTAGCCAAGGACAATCATCACAAGTTACCTCAAAGTGTGGACCTACTCACACAAGACAAGAGACCTCTTATCCAGCCTCACCTGTTCACTCTTCAACTGACACTGTGGGTGATAGGATCTTGATTCCATATAGACACCTTTGTTTCTGAGGACATGCTTAGGGTCCTGCAGGAGGCCAGGAAGCCCACAGCTAGGAAGTCCAACTTATCCAAATAGAAGAGGTTTTCTGTTTGGTGTCCTTCTCGTAACCTGGATCCACTTTCTGTGGATGTTCCTTTGGTCCTATCTTACCTGTGTGAACTGCTCAATGCTGGGTTAGCTTATTCTTCTGTTAAGGCCTACATATCAGCTAGTTCGGCTTGTTTGCCTTTATCTTTAGCTTCTAGATTTGAGGCTAAACAGTTTCTTAAAGGCATCTTTCATATTAGACTTCCCAGGAAGCCTGCCCCTCTTTCCTAGGATCTTAATTTTGTTTTAGAAAAATTAACCCAGTCTCCTTTTGAGCCTGCAGCTTCAGCTTCTTGACAGCATTGTTCTTGGAAGATTGTAATTTTGTTAGCCTTTACTTGTGTCACATGGGTGTCTGAGCTTTAAGCCCTTATGGCTTGTCTTCCTTTTTTAGTTTTTTAGAAGGACAGGGTGTCCCTTCATTCTAATCCTTCTGTTACACCCAAGGTAGTCAAGGAGTTGTCTCTTAATCAGTCTGCTCATTACCCCACTTTTTTTCCCTTCTCCACAATCTTCCAGTGAGAAGGTGCTGCACACTTGGATGTGCATAGACAACTCAGATTTTATTTGGATAACACTAGGACTTTTCGTAAATCTGATCAGCTCTTTGTTTCCTTTCATCCTAGGTCTTTAGGTTTGGCTGTTTTGAAGCAAACTTTTTCTTCTTAGATTTCTAAAGCCATTTATTTTTGTTACGACTTTCGTGGCAAGAGGCTTTCTTCTTCTGTTAAGGCTCATTCTACTAGAGCTGTGCCTTCTAGTGCATTTTTTCAAGGGTTTGGATACTAACTGTATTCTTGAGGCACCTACCTGGACTTCAGTGCATACATTTACCAAGCACTATAAGTTGGATGTGATATCCAGAGCTAGAGCTGGCTTTGCTAGGGCCATTCTGCATGGGTTCCTGGAGAGCTCTGTTGGTCCATCCTCCTCCCTCTCTTCTTCTTCAGCTTTTGCACTCTCCTATTGTAAAGAATACTGCAACATTGAAATGGAAGGATAGAATACAGTTGTGGAAGATCTTATCATAATGGTAGATGTCCTTCTCTTCACTGTTGCAGTATTCACTCTCTCCCTCCTCCTAGATCCTTTCTCTTCTGGATGTACTGATTTACCTCTTTTTTTTTTTTTTTCTTGGACTGATGTTCCTACTGGGGCTGTCGTTCTGAGGATGGTACATCTGGATGTCACCTTTATGCCCTATGCTATACTTGGGGAGCAAACATGACATACACCGTACCTTAAAGCAACCTGAAGACTTTGGTGTACTGGCTGGATATTGGACTGCCCTTGGCAGGGGATCCCTCTTGTTAAGGAATACTGCAGCAGTAAAGAAAAGGACATCTACTGTTTATGGTAAGATCTTACACAACTGTACTTTCTGGTGAATGCATAACTTTTGTATTTATTTCATGCAGAGCTTTACATGACAGTGAACTGCTTCTAGTACTGTTTTACACAAAGTGATGGAGAATTGGAATGTGTTTTTTCAAGCTAAGGTACAGTTCAGGATGTTAAAGGAATGCAGATGTATAACTGAATAAATGGAATGACATATGAGAGAGGATAGAGGAAGGAAAGAACTACTGTATAAGCATGAGCTATCTTGAGTGGGTATACTTATTTAAGCACATAGCCTTCTTCCTTAGCATATTCCCACACTGGCAAAAATGAGTGTTTTACCTCTTTCTTTAGGATGGGTGAACTGAATTATCAGTATGAACCTTAGAAAGTAAGGCAATATAGGAGGACTGTCACATTTAAGTTTCTGAAATTATCCTGGTTTTCTGCAAATAACCAGTCATTTTGACTTTGTTATTGTGGAGTTCATTTATATTGCCCTACTTTTGGAGGGACTGTACCTCTTTTGCTGTATGTTTCTTGATGCTGCAAATAAATATATATTTTGAATCTGCGATACCACTTTCCTTAGATAATAAAAGCTGTTGTACTTAAACTGCTTTTTCAGGTGGTCCATGATTATGGTGTTAACTGTCTCTCCCCTCACCCCCCCCCATATTGCAATTGAAATGGTGATTTTTTTTTACATAAGATCTACTGAAATTATCGCCAGTTTGGTGATGAAGAGTGATAAGGCACTGAGTTCTGCTTAGGGTTCCATTAGTGGCTTAGGTGACTGATGATGCTGGCAGAAGGAATGGTTGTTGCCTATCTTGGGGGATGGTGACTTTGTATACTGAAATGGAGGTATTAGGGCACTAGAAGCAGGAGCCAGGATAGAGTGCACTGTGGCTGCACAAGCTGCTGATGGTAGCTGCTGTCCTGCATGTGAAGGAGTATACATGTGGACATGGGGAGAGTGTCCCTAAGGTGATGCACATGTGCATGTCTACACCGGGGGGGGGGGGGGGGGGTGATTCGAGACCTACTGTTTAAAAAAAAAAAAAAAAAAGAATGCACTCATGGCCTGGATACCAGCAAGAGCACAAGTGTCATGTCTGCCTGAATGACGTCCCTCCACACCGGCTGTCTCCCTGGCAGGTCTGAGGATGGCTGCCACCACTAGCGATTGAGTAGCCCCATGTACCATTAGGGAAGCTTGATGGCTGGTGGACACGGGAGAAATAGCTAAAAGAAAGAAAAATATACAGAAATGCTGATTTGCATTGTAACTGGATACTTTCAGGTAGATCTTCAAGAATTTAAGAAATTACTATTTTTAAATTCTTACTTCTGTAAACTTAGAAACCTTAATATTTGTGTGTACTGGTCCCATTATAAGAAGCTTCATGCCCTTTATTTACATGTTTCATATCTTATAGCATTGCAGCCTTGTTGATTTCAGCTTGGTTGTTAGCCAGTCAAGGGACAGCAGTTTGTGATTTTTTTTTTGTCATAATGAATGAAATTTGATTGGTGAATGGTGTACAGTCTTTGGCCAAATGCATTATACCAGATATCACTTCTGGCACTAACAGATAAAATAGTCTGTTTAATAAAATAATTTTAAATTACTAATTTAATACATACAATACTGTACCTTCTTTGTAATTTTTAGACTTTATTTGTATTTCTAAAGAGTGTAGTGACTAATTAAAAAAGCTCCCACCTGCAATATTGTTCCAGTGTCTAAAGAAGCTACTGATAACTTTGAACACCTTTCCTAATATTGATTGTTGACTATGGAGGGAGTTGGGGGAGGGGTAGTCTAGGAAGGTGGGTTTAAATGTGAATTTTAACTGATAATGTCACTAAACCTGTTTCTTTTCTCTATCACTGTAGGAAGCTTGCCTGCAGGGAAATTTAATTGCCATCTGCCTGGAACAACTTAATGACCCCCACCCATTGCTGCGCCAGTGGGTGGCAATATGCTTAGGTCGCATCTGGCAGAACTTCGATGCAGCCCGATGGTGTGGTGTAAGGGACAGTGCCCACGAGAAACTGTATAGCCTGCTTACAGATGCTGTCCCAGAGGTAAAGTACCATATGAAAATGTCTCATTATAACACGAGTGTAATGTAGATTCAGTTCATTTATTTTTTAGAAATTGAACTGGACATGTGATTGCATATAACGGCACGTGTATGTTGCTTTAGTTTGATACAAGGACAGTAACATGTTAGGCTGTGTGTGCGTTCACTGTGTATTTATATACTTGATTACTGATAACAGGCCTCAGCTTGTACAGCGAGAACATAAGAGGGTATTATTTACTGCATTCGTTTAGTTATAATGTTGTATATATTTAAATGCATAAGGAAAGATGATCCTCAGATTTTACAAAGAAATTGTTTGTTGCATATATTGAAATTGTGTGTAAGAATAGGGAAGTGCCTTTGCCAGGTGCATTGTCTTTGTATTCCATTTGTTCAGCTCGAACAGGAATCTCAAGTTATTGGAGGAAGTGTATTATACACTGTCTGTTCAAACTTTATGAAAACCTTTTCTGTATACAGAAAGTTGATTTGCACATGAACCATTTAGTCTTTATAAAGGAAAGTAATTTAAATTACTGCAAGGTGTATGTTGTGGCCCAAGTTACTAAAGGAGCAATGTTTGCTGATGACACTACTACTCTTCCATTGGTCAATAAAGTAACATTTATTTATTTATACTCTGTTATTATGTGTTCCTTGTACATGCAGGAGAATAATGTGCTGGATGTATACATTAAAGGACCACTACATGCAGAAGATTAAAAAAAAAAAAGAAAAAACATATATGTTTTATCTTTTCATGAATTACCGCACTTTCCAAAGGTGCCTACAGCAAAATAAGTATTCATTCCTAATTTTATTTATTTATCTATTTATTGTTATCCCTGAATGCCCTCAGGAGGGCAGACATCCTCATGAAATATTTTTTTCTTTGGAAAGCTAAATCTGTCCCATAATGCATTATGATAGTACAGATTGTGTGATTAATTGTAAAAATGGAAAAAAAATGTCAATTCAGAGTTTAAGCACCCTAATTTTTTCTTAAAACGTGCACAGTAAAATGTACAATGTGAAATACATTCTAGCTGCTCGCATGGTAATCCTGTGATAACATGACCTGAACTGTGTTATTTCATAGAGAGCTTTACATAACAATGAAATGGGTCTCTGTGTTTCTTAATAATGACTCCCTCAAGTCTCTGATGTGACCCACTGCATTCCGGTACTACTGTTTTATGTTCCTGATAGGTTCATAGGAGATTACTAGGCTACCAACTCAAAAACCCTTACAAGCCTAGCCATTTTTACTCATATTTACACAATTTTCTATCCCTAGGGGAAAGATAATAAGGGTCAGCAAGTGGGGGTTTTGACAATATTTATAGTTTTCCTGTATCCATAAAGGACGTGGGTGCCACCCAGGAGTGAATTTGTCATTTCCCATCCATTTGGTCCAATTATACTTGAAGATGGTCATGGAAGGGCTCTGCTTCATGTGAATAGGAATCCAATTCTAGAGGAGTGACAGTTTTCAGGACACATCTGTCTTTCCAGCAGTATCTGTTCATGTCTGAGATCAGTTTTAGATCTTTGGAGTGAGTAACCCTTGTGCAAGTAGATTTGCGAATATACAACATTTCCATCAGTGCTGAGTCAGAGACTGCATTGTAGGTCAGGCACAGATCACCCCTCAGTAATTAGTAGGAAACTGAATACAGTGATAGGGCTTTTAATTGGTCTGCATATGACATGTTGGTTATACCCTGTATTTTTTGGTGAGAAACCTCTGAGGATGTTCCAGCTGATGCAGATGCCTGGCGAGGTACATGCCAAAGGGTGCATTGTACTCCATTATTGGTCTGATGAGGACCAAGTACAGTGACATCCTTTGATCTGGATGCCATGCCTTTACTTATATGCTGAGCCACGTAGAAGGATTTCCTTACCACCTTGGACATATAGTATTCAAAGTTTAGATTGCTATCTCTCTGAGTACCCAGATCTGTCACCACTGGGTCCACTCTTAGGAGGATGCTTTTAATGTTGTAATTTGCAGGGGTGTTTGATTTCCCAAAGGGTATACTATAAACTTCTTCACATTTAGTTTGAGGCCATGGCTCTGACACCTTTCATTAGTCTGCATCAGACCATTCTGTAGGATATCAGCATCGTTTGGGAAGTCAGCGATTGCCGCCAACTTGCAGTCATCAACAAACCTGGTCAGCCAAAGAACATCTTCATTTGCCTTGACATCTGAGAAGTATATCAGAAACCAGAGGAGGCCCAGCACTGAGCCCTGCGGTACTCCACTGGTGTCTGGCTTCTTACTGGTTGTGGATTCCCCCACTCCAACAACATGTGTCCTATTCGTGAGGCATTTGGATATCCATCTGGTGATGTAAAAGGTTACTGCCTAATTTTGTGAGTTTATTTATAATAACCAAGTGGGGTATTGTGTCAAATGCCATGACCAGGTCAAGATAGGCAGTATACTGTGTCATACCCTCATCCTTGGCCTTGGTGACCTTCTCAAAGAAGCCCACCAGATTGAGAAGGCAGGATGTGTCCTTGATGATGCTGAACTGGGTGGGTCTAGAGTCATCCGATTTCCTATCTCATCATTAATCAGGTCCATGATTATCCTTTCTATAGCCTTGCATATGAGGCTAGTCAGACTTATGGGAGAGTAGTTTCTTCGGTCCATTGATGGTCCTCCATTGTGCACAGGGGTGACTGTTACTGTCCTCCACACTACTGGGACAAAGCTTGTCTGGAGACTGCGGTTGAATAGAGATCCAAGTGCGTCTGCTAGTGCATGTTTCAAGCTTTTTAATAGGTACCCTTGGATTCCATCAGGATTCATTGATGCCGTGTTTCTAGCTTTAAAGAGCGTAGTGATGACTTGTTCTTTTGTGATAAACGACAAAGTAATGGTAGGGGGTATTTCATGGAGAGTGCAGGAGGTGATGAGGGGGTGAAATCTGAGCTGAATTTATCGACCAGCAGGATTGCTATTTCTTCTGGCTGAGTATAGGTAGTGTCATCTACAGCCAACTCAGCACATTGTTGAGTGTTTCCCTTAAGATTTCAGACATAACTAAAAAATGCTTTAGTGGTTATCCTTTACTTGGAAGGCTACTTTAGTCTCATATTTAGCATTTGAAGACTAGTTCCTTCGTTTGCCTGAGACTAATGAGGAACTTTTTTTTGTTGTTGCGCATCTTTCTGCTTACTTCTAGACAAGACGAGAATTTCTTCCTTCTTTTATATAGTCTGTTTATGCAAGGGATCCACCAGAGTGACTTATTTTTCTAGCTAGACCTGGGTTTAGTTCATTCAGTTACTGACATTTCTATGCAGTTGTTTAAGTGGTTCTGCAGGGCATTCTTGTATACTTCTGCATAGGCATCCATGTTTTTTGGGGGGTTGGGAGAGGTTTAAAATTACATATGCTGTCACTTAATAGAAGGTAATCTGGCTTTGAAAAATTCTCTAGGGATTTAAGGTTTGATTGGGATTCTACCATTACATTTATTTCAAAGGAAGCTGATTTACGATCCAATCTTACCAATGAGGACATTACGCAGGGGGGGGGGGGAGGTGCAATGCCCATCTTTTGTTTGTAAGTACTTTGTCAAGGATATTTGAGCTCCTAGTGGGAGTGCAGACCAGCTGTTCCACACCATTTGCAATGACAAAGTACAGAAGTCTCTGAGCATGCATGTTAATGGTCATGTTTGTTTCCCAGTTAATGGAGGGGTAGTTAAAATTGCCCTTGAGTAGTGTGTTGGGATGAATGATAAGCGACTAATAACTTCAGGTATGTGGAGTGGTTTTCATGTTTCATGGTTGAGGACCTGTAGCTAATGATGATATGGTGGGGGATTTTGCATATGGTCAGCTGGACATGGAATAGCTCAAGTGAATCATTCTGCTTGACCAATCTAGAAGTGTGATTGTTTTTTTATGTAAATGGAAACACCTCCTGCTTTTGTTTTTGCCTTTTCAGTGGGTGGCCTAAAGGTGTGATAGGCATTGTAGCCTTGCACTGCTGGGGTGCTTGCCGCAGACTTGTAGCATGTCTCTGTAACTGCACAGATGTCAGCATTCTGCAGGGTGAAGAGAGCTTCCATTGAGCACAGTTTCTTGTTAAGACTCCTAGCACTGAGCAGTAGTACCTTCAGCTTGGCATTAGAAGAATGTGTTTAATTGGTTGGTCCTTTGGTTTGGCATCGCCTAAAAAAAGCACTATGGGGGTGGCTGATTGCTTGGCCAGTATTCAAATGCCTAGCAGTGACAAGTGGAGACCAACTCTGGCAAGGCAGCGTGGTCTGTCAATCATGTTATCCCATGCTTGACAAATACAGGATCCCCTGGGAATGACACCAGTAGCTAAACAAGTTATTGAAGTAAATCATTTTCTATTTGTATCATGGTATAATTCTTGGTGAGGGTGGAACGCTGCTTAGTGCGAGGCTCATACTAGCCTGTGACATATTTTTGGAGGTCTGTTGTGTCGTTCTTCATATAGTCCAGGGAGGTACATCTCCTGTCATTCACACCCACATGGGACTGTAACTGAGTCATACTTTTGATTGAGTGACCTGAGTGCTTGCGTGATCTGGCGAATCCTGGCCCCTGACAGGCAACTGACTATAACTCTGTCTTTATCTAGCCTGGTGAGAGAGGATCATCTTTGTGTCTCACAATGGAGTCTCCTATGACCAAGATGTTTGAATGTGTGGTGTTTCACTTTAGGGGCTTGCTTGCAGAAGCAGTGTGATGTGTATTTTTATGTGTAGTGGTTGGTGTTGATTTGGTTTTGTTTGCATGTGGTTTCTGAGGGAAGTATATGGGAGCCCTCTGCGGTTTTGGTAAGTTATTTGTGAGTACCTCCACAGATGTGAGTTTGAGTCAAGACCTTATATAGTGAGGGAAATGACATGCATGTGCTGACAAGCTGTTTGTCATTTGATTTGTCAGTATATGAGTGTCATGTTCCAATTTTCATAATCTAACTCCATCTCTCACATACTGTGTTTGTTTTAGGATTAAGTGGTTGTCAGTATACATGAAACCATTGCTATACTGCCTCAGGATGCGCATTTCCAGCATGCAGGCCACAGCAGTAGCAGGAAAGTGCCTATCCATGGTTTCTGGTTTAACCAGGGAGAAGAATGGGGAGATCTAACCGGACTGGAATGAGAGCACATGGATGAAGAATGAGTGCTATACTCAGTGAGCTGCAGCTGTCCAACAAGGTGATGCTGCTCTGCCCGCAACTCAGATGCTACTAGAGCAGCAGGTGGACTGGGGAAGGTTGCAGGGATAGTTATTCTAAGGGAAATTTTAACTTGAAAGTGTTTGCATTGATACAGAGCACTGCTAACCACTGCTGCATGAAGAGCAGCCTAGTGCAAACACTGGGCTTATACTTAATCACAAAAGCACGTTTTACAACAGCAAGCCCTACAGACCAATCAGGAAAGCACAAAGTAAGATTTCAGCCAGCAACCCCAACTCGGATAAGTTTGCTGCAGCACACTTCTGCCACAAGAGTGCAGTCAGAAAACCCTCTTAATGTAAAAATGCTGGTTTTAGAGCTCAAGTGCAGGGAAATCACACAATCTAAATACTACAGTCCTGTAAAACTGTCATACCTAATGTAATTATGTACTACAGTAGCAATGGAAACAGATCAGCTTTGAAACTCTTTTTAGTTGTATTATACTTGTAAGCATCTCTCATCCTGTCAGTATCAAAGTCATAGAGAAATGTCTCAAGTCAGACACTATCAAATAGCAATACTACTGGCTTAGTCAGTTTACAAAATAACAGCACGTGAATTAGCACTCATTTTCTGATGAAGAACAGTATTTTAATTTAATAAATGTCTTTATTTGTTGATGATAATCCAACTTTTTTTTTTCAAAAAGCAGTACAGATTATAGTGTGTAGAATGTATGTAGTTCCTCAGTATTTTAAGTTTTTATACACTCATCCCAAACCTGACCGAACAGCTGTGGTTTCAGGTAATCCTACTGTTGTTAAACATTTGGTTAATCCTAATCCTACTCTTCTGACAAGGATGGAAAGGTTGTTGATAAGTATGGGAAAATGTATGCTTCTGCAACTTTGATTTTCAGAATTTTGAATTGTCAGGCTCGTTTGTTAGCTTATTGTGACTTATTGTGAAAGCATGAATAATGTTTTCTGTGCAGTTTCTTCTTGTGAGGAAAAAATCTGGTTTACAAAATGTACTTTTTTTCTATTTTATAAGTCACATTCATTGCTTACAATGTGTGTATGACTTAGTTGATACTTCTTCTATGGCTACTGCTACTGTTTTTAGAAGGTATCCCAGGATGCCTTCTAAATAGCGTGAAACATGACCTATCAGGGTCTCTGGGATTACTATTTAACTGTAGCTTCCAAACAGGCTTTGTGCCTCATGAATTAAGAAAGGCAACAGTCATCCCTCTGCACAAAGGAGGGTCATCTTCCGACCCTGTTAACTACAGACCCATAAGTCTCACTAGCCTTGTATGTAAAGCTGTAGAAATAATAATTGTGGAAATGATCAATAGAGATATAGTAGACCTTCAGACACTGGACCCAACTAAGTTTAGTTTAGTCGATGGGAGGTCATGCCTACTCAGCCTGGTGGACTTCTTTGAGAAGGTCACCAAATTGTGGTAGACTTCTTTGAGAAGGTCACCAAATTAATGGATGAGGGCAGAATCGTTCACACTGCCTACCTTGACCTGGCCAAGGCATTTGTCACAATGCCCCACTTGGGCATTTTTGACAAACTCAAGAGGTTAGGTACAAACCTGTATGTCACCCGGTGAATAGCCAACTGCCTCTCAGTCACAAGTGGAGTCCCTTTTTAGCATTTACTTCTCAGAAGTCAAGGCCAATGTCAGTGTTCTCTGGCTGACTAAATTTGCAGATGATTGCAAATTAGGAGCTGTCATTGAATCTCATACTGACACAAATGTTCTCCAGGAAGGGCTGACATAGACAAACAACTGGTGTCAGAGCCATGAACTAAAACTAAATGCCAAGAAATGCATAATATTATCCTTTGGGAAGTCATCCAACCCTGGTAACTGTCATAGGTTCATAGGTGTGTACTAGGCTAATGGCCCTGGAGCCTTTACAAGCCTAGCCCATAGAAGTGCCCTGGCATCGTGCTACCCGATGTTAGTTCCCAGTGCCTCTATCAAGTAGAGCCACTGGAGTGATCCCCGGGGTGAACTTTGTTTCCCATCCATTCTTCAAGATTTCTGTTGAAGAGGGCCAATGAGGTGCTCTGCCTGACATGTATGCAACGTCTATTTCAGAGGATGGGCAGTCTCTGGGTTATGAACCTGTCCCTCCAGCATGTTCTGTTGATTGTGGTAATGAGATTGAGGTGTCTGGAGCGTGTGGGGCGGAGGGATTGGGATTTCTTTAGATGTAGCATTTCTAGCAGAGCTGGGTCAGACATGGCTTTTTAAGTCAAGCAGAGATCGCCTCTTAGTAGATGATGTGAGACAGAGAATAGCTGGAGTTTTTTGTGTCTGTCCATGTAGGACATGTGTTTAACGCCTAGGATTCTCTTCATGAGGTACTTTTGTGGCCGTTCCAGCTGTTGCATGTGTCTAGTGAGGTACATGCCAAATGGGGCATTATACTCGATGACTGGCCTAATGAGGGAAGATTAGAGAGAGATGATGACCTCTTTCTTCCTGGATGGAAAACCCTTGGTAATGAGATGTGCCACATAGAAGGACTTTCTGGCCACAGTGGCAATGTGGTGATCGAAGGAGTGGTTGCTCTCAACCTGTGTCCCCAGATCTCTTATAATGCCTTCAGTGTTCAGTGGGCTCCCATCGATGTGGTAATTAGTGGGACTATTGACAACACACCCCTTAGAGTTGACCCAGTAGTCAGGGACTTATGGACACACATAGATAGTAATCTAGCCTTTGATCATCATGTGTCTACAGTGGTGAAGAAATCATTCTATGTTGCGCAACTTATAAACAAAGGTATGGCATCTATGTCCAAGGAAGTCATTGTTCCACTGTATTCGGCATTCATCAGACCTTTCATTGAGTACAATGCCCCTTTGGTATGTACCTAACCAGGCATATCCAGCAACCATAACTTCCACATAGGTTCCTCAGTAAAAGAATGCAGGGCGTAAGTTATATGTCCTATACTGACTGCCTTAAGGCCCTAGCCCTGTGTTCTGTCTCCTACAGGCTTTTGAGGGGAGAGATATGCCTGGCATACAGGGCATTGTCAGACCGTACTCTGATGGACTTACTGCATATCCACAAAACAAACAGTACCAGAATTAACTGTTTTAAAGACTTGAACCTTGCCTGTAACATAAATAGGACCTGCTGGAGAGATAGGTATGTATCCCAGAGTCTACCTCTTTTATGGAACAGGCTCCCCATCCATGTGAAGCAGAGTTTCTTCCTAACCCAATTCAAATGCCACTTGGATAATTGGATGGGAAACAGGAAATTCATCCCTGGTTTGGCACCTAGGTCTCTAATGCAAACAGGTAAATAGGCTTCATGTCAAGCAAGGGGAGGACCGCAAATGTTATCCCTCTGCACAAGGGCCACCCATCCACAGACCCAAGAAACAACCGACCCTTAAGCCTGACTGTTCTCTTATGTAAGATCATTGGAAGAATGGACACGATAAATAAATGGCATAGGAAACTTTCAGACACTGGATCCAAAGCAGTTTGGTTTTGTCATGGTCAGATCATGCCTACTTAACCTGGTGGACTTAATGGTCACCAAGGCAATAGATGAGAGCAGAATGGTGCATACTGCCTACTTCAACCTGGTGAAAGTATTTGGAGCAGTACCTCACTCGGGTATTGTAGACAAGCTTGTGAAGCTAGGCATAAACCCTTCTATCACCTATTTGATAGCTGGCTGGATAACAGATAGGACACAAGAAGTCAGGATAATTGAGTCTACTTCCACAAAAAGCCAGTCATTAGCGTAGTTCCCCACGGCTCAGTGCTAGGGCTACCCCTTTTCAGCATCTACTTCTCTGAAGTCAGTGCCAGCATCAAATACCAAGCTCACAGATGATTGTAAACTAGATGCAGTCAAAAAACAAACCTCCTCCAAGAAGGCCTGACACAGACTAGTGACTGGTGCTAGAGTTGTAGTGTATAACTCCATGTCAATAAAATGTATTCACCCACAATTCCTTTCCCACCCTATTTTTACACATGGGGTTGGGGTGTTACTTCAGCAGTGAGACTCTAGAGAAAACGTTTGCACTGCCAAGTGGCTAACCCTGTTGTGGCACTTTTATACTGCAGATACGCACATAAACCTACAGTCAGTTTAGAACTTCTAATCCACCTACTGCATGTCTTTTGAATGTGGAAGGAAACTAGTGGAGCTGGAGAAAACCCACATGAGCACCGTGAAAACATGCAGACTCCACACAGAAGGCACCCCAACCAGGAGTCAAACATTGAGTGTTCTTCTAATATTAGACACTCCTCCATTTACCTACTTAACTGAATTAAACTACTTGAAACTTCAGCAAGGCGTCTTTGTTTCTCCCATAGGGTGGTTACCAGACAAACAGTCTCCTAGACCTTCTAGATAGTGATTTTATCTAATAATCATGTAAGCTTCGTAAGTGCAATTGATGAATTCCCTATAAATAAAAATTATTCTGGGAGACTTTAACTACCCATCAATACACTTTAAGCACCTCTACCTCAAATGTAGGATATGCCACAAAATTTCATAAACCAAAGCTCCCTGGACCAGATTATGAGCAAACTCTCTAGAAGACATAATATTCTTGATTTGGTCCTTACAAATATAGCTTTTTTATGTACTATTTTCCTGTTCTCTACTGCCCCAGTTAAGTCAAATCATAAACTAGTGACCATCATCATTACAGTCTCACAGACTGAAGATAAATATTTCAAAATTAAAGGACTTCAATCATAAAAATATCTTCAAATTCTATGAAGTTTCAAGATTCACTTATTCCATGATAATCACAAATATTGGTATATCAAGTAACTATATCAGAGTTCTGTGCCCACTTGGATAAAATAGATAAATGTATAGAATTGACAGCACCTATCAGATTTAAATATAATGGTAAGATGTTCTTCGTGTTTCACTGTTGCAGTCATCACATTTGGGTTACCTGCCTGCAGGTAGCCCTCAGCCGGCCTGAATACCAGAGTTTTGGATTCCTGCGTCGGATGCTGTCTTTCTTCCATGATGGGTTGTCAGGGATATAAAACATGCAGCTGACGCCATTACATCAGTTGTTCTTGCCGTGCGGTGCCTGAAGCAGAAGCAGTTCGCAAGTGCCAGTCGGCCGACTCATAAAATTTTCGATTTCGAGTTTCAGAACTGAAGTCTTCAAAAAAGATAAGTACCCCGTTGGGATTCTTTTTTCTTGCTCCAACCGATGTCAGTAAAATTTCACAATTTTCTTAACTGTGGAAAGCAAATACCTCATAAAGATTTTCATTCGTACTGCATCCCTTGCTTAGGTCCACACCACAACATCCCTCGGTGTCGGTTTTGTGCCTTGTTCAACCCCCAAACTATTCGTCGTCGGGCTATCTTTGCAGCAAATTATTTTGGTACTCTGTATCAGTACTATGAAATGGCTTAATTAAGCCATCTGACTACCGATCTTCCGAAAAAATGTAAAGATAAAGACAGAGACAGACCACATAGGTCCAAAACTGCCAACGATGCTTCTGTTTAGCTAGTCGTCAGTCCGCCGGTACTCAGTGAGGCGCTTTCGCAGCCCCTAGTACCCGCTACCTCAGATTCGCAGGCCTCTACTGAGACCCATTCGGTCTGGTATGCCGCGAGATGCTTCTTCAACTATGGATCCTGCGGATGTCTCTACCTTGGATGGGTCCGGAGCCGCTGTGCAGGCACCGGCTTCTGAGGGTGTATTCAGGCCTACAGACTTGCATTTTAAACCAAAGCCATCTTCTTCATCCAGGCCTAAAACTCGATCCACGCCTAGAAAACCGATGTCCAAACTGCATGCTCAGGCCCATATGCCTAAAAAACAAATGCTTAGAATGGCCGAAGACCTTATTACATTAATTAGGGGAAGCCAGCCTCCTCCCTCTGTGACCTAGAACTGAATTTCCTTCTGATTCTTCTGATCAGGAATCTGATATTTCTGTTCCTTCTGATGACCAGGATTTGCCCTTATCTACCTATGAGGATTCTGATGCAGATGATTCAATTCCCTCTGCTTCCCCTCCAGATAATTTTTCTTTTGGTGAAACCTTGCACACTCTTAGGGAGCATTTCCGCTGGGAAAGCCAAGATTACTCTGACTCCAAAAAGAGCCTTGGGGAATTCCTACTCCTTCCTCAACACAAGCGTTTAGCTATCCCTCCTGTTCTGGACATTGTAGATGATGCTTTTTTGGAATCTAGCCTTTCCCCAGAAACTTTAACTCCAGCTCTCAGAAAACCTGACAGATATTACAGAGTACCTGACTCTCACAAGTTCCTGTTAAAGAATCTTACTGCAGATCCAGAGACTATTTCAGAAGGACCAAAAGGCATTAAGGCTACTGCTGCCAAAAATCCTACCCCTTCTGATAGAGATTCTAGAGCCTTGGACAGATGGGGTAAGAAGGTATACACTTCTGCTACTTTGGCCATTAGGGCTTTAAATTGCCAGTTTCATATGTTAAAAGTACCAGCAGCGTATTATGGGACTACTTAAACAGAAAATGACGTTGATTCCTGACTGTGCTGAACACAAAGAATTACAGGATTTAATGCATTCTGCAGAACAAGTTGGTAAACATGCTTTACAATGTGGTTTTTGACTCTTTAGAAGTATCTTGCAGTGCTGCTGTCACTGGGTCTGTACTTAGAAGGCATGATTGGCTTAAGGAGCAAAACTTGCCAGATCATGTTAAAGCTAAATTACTGGATGCTCCCTTAAACCAAGACCGCCTGTTTGGCAACAAAGCAGAAGTCCTCCTAAAGAATGGGGGAAAAAGCTAAATCTATGCAGACTGTTAAAGATGTCCTACAAGTACAGCTTCCCAGATTTAGTAGGCATTGACCTTCAAGGAATTGGTCCTTTCCAGTCTCTTCCAGGCCTTCTCAGTCCAAACCCAGGAACAGCAGACCACCCAGATTACAGTCTCAGGCTGCGCACAGGCCTAAGCAGTGGGGGGAGGCTCCCACTTCCATAGCAGGGAGTAGTAAGCCACCCCCTACGGAAAAATGACACAATGACTTACCCTTAGCCCTTCCAAACCCTGCTGAACTGCCTGCTCCCTTAGGAGGAAAACTCGTCCTGCATCCAAAAACCTGGGAACTCATTACCCAGGACAAATGGGTTTTAAATATAGTTTCCCAAGGATACAGATTCCACTTCCACACCCTACCAACCCCAAATAGGTTGCCAGGCATACCCCCAAATCAGTGGGCGGAGGCCCAACAGCAGGTTCTCTCTCTTCTAAGTATCAGGGCTATTCAGCCTGTGCCAGCAGAAAAAAGGGGACAAGGGTTTTATTCAAGACTTTTCCCTGGTACCCAGAAAAGACAGCTCCTGGCGTCCTATCCTGGACCTCTCTATTCTAAACACCTTCCTGGTAATTTCAAAATGCTAACACTTCAACAGCTGCTTCCTATGCTAGGCAAAGATGCCTGGTTGGCAACCTTAGACTTAAAGGAAGCTTACCTACACATTCCAGTAAGGGAATCTTGCAGGAAATACCTATGCTTCAGGGCAGGCTCCATGCACTATCAGTTCTCTGCACTTCCTTTGGCTTATCTACTGCGCCCAGGGTATTCACAAAGTGTCTAGCTCCAGCCATTGCATTTTGCAGTCAGAGAAATTTTCAAATATACCCATATTTGGATGGTTGTTTGATTCAGGCAGAAAGCCAGGACTTGCTATTAAAACATCTGGCATTCGTAAAGAAACTTCTAACCTCACTGGGGTACACCATAAACGAAAATAAGTCTCACCTAGTACCCTGCCAACAGATTGTATTCCTGGGAGCAAGCTTGAACACAACTTCCCAGATGGCTTTCCTCACTCCAGAGAAATAAGTTTATTTGACAACCTACTTCAAACTTTTGGCCACAAAGCCCCAGCTATCTGCAAGGAAAATTCTGCAAGCCCTGGAGTTCATGGCCTCTTGCATTCTACTAGTTCCATATGCAAGACTGCATATGAGGAAACTACAATGGTATCTAAAAAGCCTATGAAGTCAACATTCTCAGGACCTGGAATCAATGATTCCTATCATTTCTTGTGTAAAGACAGACTTTCTTTGGTGGGCAGAGGTCTGCTACCACAACACAGGGCTCCCTTTCACTCTACCCCCTGCCGCCCAAACCCAAACAACAGACTCATCAGACTATGCATGTGGGGCTCACTTGTCAGGGCAGTGCATTTAGGGCAAATGGAACCTGAGACAGATCCACCTGCATATCAACTAAAAATAAATGTTAGCTGTACAGAATTCCCTGACAGCCTTCAATGGCCGCATCCTTCCGGGACAATTATTGGTAAAGACAGACAACACAACAGTTAAGTGGTACATAAACAAGCAGGGGGAACCCACTCGTACCCTCTCTGCAGACTAGCCATGGCTCTGTGGAACACAGCCTTGAGCTACCAAGTGCACCTACAAGCTCAGTTCCTGCCAGGCAATCTAAATTCACTGGCAGATGACCTAAGCAGAAATCTCATGGACCCACACGAGTGAAACTGGAACCAAAAATATTCAACCAATTGAGGAATAAATGGGGAACTCCAGAGGTAGACCTGTTTGCCTCCCTTTAGAACTATCAATTGGACACATTCTGCACAACGACTTCCCACAGTCAAGCTTGGAAAGTGGATGTCCTGTCCTTTACCTGGGAAAGCTTCTCGGTTTATGCCTTTCCCTCTCTGCCTCTCCTCTCGAAGGTTCTGATCAAGATCAAACAGGACAAGCCAAGGACAATGCTGATTGCACCAGACTGGCCTTGCCAGCACTAGTACCACCTCTTGCGCAGTATGACACTGCTGGAACCATGGCACCTGCCTCAGACCCCTACCCTGCTGTCCCAGCAGGCGAGCCAGATTCTGCACCCTCAGCTTCAAACCCTGAACCTTGCAGCCTGGCTAATTCCTTGAGCTCTCCAATAGCATCCCTCAGTAAGCAGGTGCTAAATGTCATTCTGGAGGCAAGGAGGCCTAGTACTAGAAAATTCTATGCTGAAAAGTGGAAAAGATACTGTTCTGGAGGCAGACTCCGAGGATGGGCACAACAGTGCCCAGCTTACCTCATATTCTTCAGTACTTAACAGAAATGCTCCACAAGGGCCTATCCTTCTCATCAATTAAAATTCATGTCTCTGCCATTTCAGCACATTATAATACTGAGCCACCCCTCTTCACTCACCCCCTGCTAAAGCAATTCCTTAGAGGGGCCAAAAACTTAAGAACCCCAGGAGAGCCCCTACTCCAGCCTGGGATCTTAACTTTGTATTGGAAAAGCTCACTCTTCCTCCCTTTGAGCCAGCTGCAACTGCAGAGTTGAAATTCCTTTCTTGGAAAACAGCCTTCCTTCTAGCCATCACTTCAGCAAGAAGAGTGCCTGAATTACAGGCCCTCATGGCAGTGGAACCCTTCATTATCTTCCATGCAAACAGGGTTTCCCTCAGGACCAAGCCGTCCTTTATGCCCAAGGTGGTGTCTAGTGTGGTCCTAAATCAGTCCATTCATTTGCCTACCTTATTCCCTAATCTACAAAAGAAAGGAGAACGAATATTGCACTCTTTGGACGTGCACAGACAACTTAGATTTTATTTGGACAGGACTAAGCCTCTCAAAAAATCTGAATAGCTGCTAGTTGGCTTTGTTGCAGGAGCAGAGGGGAAGGCCATTTCGAAGTAAATCATTTCTAAATGGATAGCCCATTGCATTCATTTCTTCTATAAGCACCATGGAAAATCTACCCCACAGGGGATAAGATCACATTCCACCAGGGCTGCATCTACCTCTGCAGCCTTTCTCAGAGTCCCTACCAGGGACATCCTAGAAGCTGCTACCTGGAGCTCTGTACATACCTTCACCAAGCATTACCACATGCCTATTTTTTCTAAATCCAGAGCTGGTTTTGCCACTGCAGTCTTGCAGGGCTTAATAGCTGGCCCTAATGCTCTCTAAATTTCTCCTCCCTTCCTTAGCTTTGGGAATCAACCCAAATGTGATGACTGCAACAGTGAAACATGAAGAACATAGTAGAGTTGTGCACACTTACCATAAATGTAGATGTTCGAGTGTATTCACTGTTGCAGTCCTGGTTCCCCTCCATCCAGCCCCCTGACTTCTCTTGGCTCTACCTTTCCTTCTTGTTTAGTGTATTTACGTTTTCTGGTGTATTTGCATTTTGATGGAGGTGTACCATAACATATAATTGCTTCCCACTGAGGGGGCACCTGACATCTGGGGCAAGAATAACTGATGTAATGGCTTCGGCTGCATGTTTTATACCCCTGACATCATGGAAGAAGAGACAGCATCCGATGCAAGAATCCAAGACTCTGGTATTCAGGCTGGCTGAGGGCTACCTGCAGGTAGATAACCCAAATGTGATGACTGCAACAGTGAATACACTCAAACATCTGCATTTATGGTAAGTGTACACAACTGTACGTTTTAAAGCAAAACACCTTGTTGGTCAATTAGCACAATTGCTTGAATAGAAGTTAAAAATCAGAGTATTCGTTAAGTCTGAAGATGCTCAAATATTAGAAAATTGACTAAAAACTTACACACACACACACACACACACCTATCAGGACTACTAAGGCAGCCCATGAACTTAAGCTGTCATATGAAACAAATGACAACTGCAAACTCTTGTTTAGTTATGTTAGGAAACTAAGAAGTAACCAATATTTCTGAGAACTTATTCAAGGTGTTACCACCTACTGTATTCCAGTAGACATTACCAACATACTAGCTAATGAACTCAGTACCAGCTTAAAGCTGAAAACATTTATCCAAAGTCTGCTTATACCTGAAACTGTCAAATCCCCCATCATCACCAAAGACTGTGTACTAAAGATGCTTTCTAACACAAAAAGTAGTCCTTGGGACCCAATTACATATCTGGCTGTTTAATGCACACTAGCAAGCAAGGCCTGGCAGAACCACTCCTTACACTTTTTAAACAGAGTTTGACATACAGCAGTGATATTACCACTCATCAAGGATGATCCTGGGGACAACAGGCCCATCAGCCTGAAAAGTCTCATTTAACATATAAGAACAGATTAACTATTACCTTAAAAATCTCATCAGGCTAGACCTGCGGCAGTGGCCGTACTGTACACATGGTGTACGTTGACCTGGCCAAGACCTTTGCTACTATAGCGTATACAACCATAGTTACCAAGCTCATTGCATTACAAGGACTGAATCCGTACACTGTGGGTAGCAGGTACATCAAACAGTATGAAAGTAATGAATGGTGTCCTATAGGGCTCATTGCTGGAATACCTTTGTTTTTTCATATATTGTTTCAACCTCCCTACCACAAAACAGAACCTCTGACTAACCAAGTTTGTAGATAGCTATACACCTGAAGGCGCTGTTAAGTCACCCTCTGACACCTAAGCCCTCCATCAAGAACTTACACTTAAAATCACCTTGGGCACCAACAATGGGCTTGCTTAATTAAATACTAAAGGGTGTCATATTATCACATGTGGTCAGTTATCCATCCCCCAACATACAACATGGTCTTCAAAATGATAATGCTGTAACAGATCTTGGTACTTGGGTTACTAATTCCTTATCCTGGGATCAACATGCAGCAAAAATAGTCAGGAAGTTCTGTTACTTGGAACAGCTGATAGGTGAGGGTATCTTCCAGATTAAGGAAGGTCTTTGTCCCATTTTTTATTCAGTACTATTAGGCCAGGTATTGAATAAAATGCCCCTCTTGGGATGTAGCGCACAAGGCATCACAAACAATTGGAAAGACCCCAAAAGTTCTTAACCAAGAAGATGACTGATTTAAAAAAACTCTTGGCTGCCAGAAAAGAATGGAAGCACTCTCCCTGTATTCAGTATCTTATAGACTCATGATGAGAGATCTATGGCTAGCATTCCAAATCATTACAGATCAGGTGGTGCTGGATCATATGTAGCTCCACAAACTTAATACTTCTATGAATGACAGAACAAGGCATCTAAATCTTCACCAGCAAATAAATAAAACAAGGTGGAGAGATAGGTTTATTGCACAACACCCTCCCCTCCTCTGGAATAGACTGACACTTCAAATTAAGCAGCATGATACTTTGTCTTCTCCTCTATGGGAAATGGATGAGTGGCTGGATATACAGAATTTCACCCCTGGCTTGGCTGGCCAGGGCCACATCAAGAAAGGAAGTTCAGTCTGAGGGTGGGTACTGACAAGGTGTAAATGGTCATAAGACTCAATTGCCTTGCAGTTCCTAAGATTGGATGGGATGTTAAACCAATGCCTCATCTGCATGATTTAGTGGTAGCTCAGGTGGGTGTGAAAGATTCCACTGCACTTATCAAAAGGAGTAGGAGTCCTTTATTTATATACAAAACTAACTCTTATTTACAAAATAGTTACACACTTACAAATGTACAGATATATAGATATACAAATTTGTTTACACATATTCATAAGTTCCTTTACAGTCATAATAAATTTCCATCCCTGTTAGATCCCCACTTCTTTTTCCATAACCATCTGTTTTTTCTTGATATTGTTGCTAAAATCCATTTGCCATTAAACATGATCAATTTCTTTCATTCCATATAACGTAAAATAATTTCTTATCTATTCTAACATTTTCTTCTATTCTTATAATATCCGTATTTAATCATATCCATGTTCATTTTATCCATTTCTTTTAAATCTTTGAAAAAAAATCTTCTTTACATAGTTTTCTCCATAACTTTTTTCTTTTATATTTCAAAGGCATATGTTTTGTAAATTATTCTTTTTGACAATGTAAACATATTCTGTCACATTTCTTTTTATATGGCATATTTCCTTTTACTGGCAATGTATTACCAGTCTCCACAAAAAAATCTTGGCATTCTACTTTCTGATGACATTTGTTTCCTATAGCTTTAATTTTTTTCCTCTGTTAGATTTTCCATTGGTTGTACATAGTAATCATCATTACATTCCTTTACCACACTTTTCTATCTTTTTCTATATCGTCAGTTTTTATTTTCCACAAAAATATTTTTCTTGGTAACATTTTATTTCTGCATTTATACACTATTTTTCTCTTTTTTTTACCATACCCAAAATTTGTCATATACAATTTCACTACTAATCTGTTAATATTTTCATTTATAGGTTTGTACTAGGCTAATGGCCCTGGGACCTTTAAAAGCCTAGCCATAGGATTACACTGGCATAGTGCTACCTGACCTTAGTTCCCAGTGCCTCTGTCTAGTAGAGCCTCTGGAGTTATCCCCGGGGTGAACCCGCTATAACACTTTGTACAAATTTAGTGAAGCAGCATATCCCACTGGGTTAATTAATCCTAAACCTCCTGCTCTTTTATTTACATACAAATCTTCTCTTTTTCTGGGTTTTATCTAGAACCCCATATAAATGAAAACATTATCTGCAATAATTCTTTTTCAAATACTCTTGACAACATAAATAAACTTGCTAAGTATGCTGTTTTTCCCATCAGTGCTAAATTTACCAATCAAGCCATTTTCTGGTGATAATTTGTGTGTTCCTCCGAAAAGACAGGTTTGTTTTATTTCTTCTATTGTTTTTTCCCCATTGAATTCTACTTGCATCTTTATTCCTAAATTTTATACCCAACACAGATATTTCATTCATTGTAAAACATATACCTCCTATCTTTACTACGTTACCTAAACGTTTACTTTCTCATTATTTAATTTCAGCTCTGTCACCTCTAGACACTCATTTGTGCCAGTTACTTCTTTTATCCAAATTATGTTTTTTTGCGATTATAATATAATCTGCATATGTTAACAGAATTGATATTCTTAACCTGTCAGGTATTATATACCCCGCCTCCTTCATTTTGTATTTTAGCTCATATATTTTCACATTCCTAACTAAAGCAAAGGGTATCCATTTCATTGGGTATCCATATCTTACACCACTCTTCAGATGTACCTGTTGGCTTAACCAGTATTTGACTTTATGGTTACTGTATGCTGACATATATAATTTCCTAACTTTCTGACTTGCATCATATTTTTTCATTATTACTCATAAGATTCATGTCCAGTTGTGTCAATGCCTTATTAAAGTTTCCTATCATGATATTTGCTTCTCTATTTATAATATCATCCACAACTTCACTGTCTTTAATAATCCTTGATAACCCTTCCTCTTTATACTATCTATACTATGTTCCATAATATTTTCCATTTTAGTTTCAAATCTATTTTGTATTACTTTCATAAAAGTATTATTATTATTATTCTTATTCAATACTATCAATCTCCAGTTTTTTTTAGTTGTCTTCTGTCTTCCTTCTTCCAATTTAAGTATTCCACTACATAATTCTTTAAACGTAAAACCGTCATTTAACCATTCATTCAATATCTTTAAAAATATTTATTTTGCCAGTCCCTTAAATTTTTATACATTTCATACCCTATTCCATCTGGTCCTGCAGTCAAACCTATATTTACTTGTCCTAGTACTTTGTCTAGCTTATTTAAATAAATCTCCTTTTCCAACTCTTTATTCTAGTTTTCCGTTAACTTTTTTTCCCATGTTTTATTCACTACCTTCTTTTTTTCATTAAACATTCCTTGTACCCAATATATGCTATCTTTTCCTGAGTTGTTTTGGTTTCTCCTTTAACGTTTATTTCTCTCGTTACACTGCCATCTTCCTTTAATAATTTGCTTAAATAACTTGATACTTCTCTTTTTCCTTGTAAAAATATCTTTGCTTTTATGACAATTCTTGGAGTTTTTCTTAATTCCTTTCATATAATTCTTTTTCTTTATCAAAGTATTTTTATCATTATGTTCTAAATATTCCAGTGCATCGTCATATGTTCTTTTATAATTTTCTTTCTCTGCTTTTCTCACATCATATTGCCACTGTAAAAAAAACAAACTTTTTAATATTTTTCCTTAAGTATCATCCACCATTCAGACCGATTTTTATAAAACGTTCTTATAGTAATATGATCTTTCCATAACTGTACCACAAATCTCTTTCCTTCTTCATTCCATGCTTTCTCATTTATCCTTTTTATTTCTTTGCCTATTACATATATTCTTTGTTTTCTTGGATTTCTAGCCATATTGCAAGATGATCAGGAAATCATGTTTTAGCTACCTCCCCTTCTCCTATAACTAAACCTTCTGATACTATAAAATAATCTATTTCAGTTCTATATATACCCTTTTGTAAGTCCATGAACTTTTGTTCCAAAGGTTTTAACTTATCACATCTCATAACTTCCAACATTTTTCTTATATCATTTCCTTTCTTTTCACACTTGCATCTTAAATCAGTCTCCTGTAATTATAAGGTTGATATTTAGCACTACATATCTAAAATCTGATGAAATAAGCTTCC